>NW_004797825.1:0-47963 GCF_000002075.1 Aplysia californica
TTTTTCTCTCTGTGGGTGGCTTGCTGGTGCTCTGCTGTGGTTTGCTCCCTTTGCTATCAAACAACTATGGTCTTTATTTTATCTCTCCTCCTTCTTTTTTAAGTTTGTTACTTTTTTGTAACACCTCTAATCTTATGGGTGGTTGGTGGGTGTTCTGGTGTGGATTGCTTCTTCTTTCCTATGAAACATCTATCGTCGTTATCGTTTCCCCTTCTTCTTTTTTATATTTGTTACTCTCTGTAACACCTCTAATCTTCTGGCGCTCATATGACCTTATGCAGTTGCGACTGCCGTAAAACCTCTACTAAAACTATAACTAACCTCTAATCTTCGGCATTTATATGACCTTATTGTGTTGTACGTGCAGTAAAACTCCTACTAAAACTAAAACTCTCTCTCTCTCTCTCTCTCTCTCTCTCTCTCTCTCTCTCTCTTTCAAGAAATTAATAGTGTCCTTTACAGAAGGAGTAAGCTGTGCGTCTTCACTATGTGAAGCCGAAACAGCTCTCGCTGTGCTTGAGAATCTTTATGTTCCCTCGCCAAACAAGTGACACTTTGTGGGGAAAAGGATCACCGACAAAGTAAGCTAGCAATAAAAGTAATGATGATCTATTTCATTTTTTTTCTATTGGAGAAATGAAAAGGAAAATAAAAATTATGTTAAGAAAGGGGCTCTATTATTTTTGGTGCGATTTGAGGGAAAACACTAATATTGTTTTTGTGGTGCACTTTTTAAACCTTTTTCAAACGAGAGTATCGCTCTCCGCTTCCGTGTCAACCAACATCTTCACAGCCAGGCATAAATTCAGTGTGAAATTCACCTTCTGCATCTTTGTCGATTCACAAGTAATAGCGACTTTTGGGACTGGTATGCATATTATATTACTACAACTACAATGCAAGCAGTGACTGCCTCATACACATTCTCTCTCTCTCTCTCTCTCTCTCTCTCTCTCTCTCTCTCTCTCTCTCTCTCTCTCTCTCTCTCTCTCACTCTTTCTAGTCTTTCACTATCTCTCTCTCTCTTTCACTCATCTCTCTCTCTTTCACTCATCTCTCTCCCTCTCTTTCACTCATCTCTTTCACTGTCTCTCTCTCTCTTTCTCTCTGTCTGTCTCTCTCTCTCTCATCTCTCTCCACTACTACTCACTCTCTGACAAGTCTCTCTCTCTCTCTCTCTCTCTCTCTCTCTCTCTCTCTCTCTCTCTCTCTCTCTCTTTCTCTCTCTCTCTTTCTCTCTCTCCCTCCCTCTCATATCTATCTCTCTTTAAATAATTCATTGGGAAGGACTTCAGTAATGAGACCACCTGACCAACTAACCACAATGAAATAATAAAGTTATAAGAAGGGACTTACTTACCTTTTTTTCCCTGGCCCTTTTAACTTCCTAGTCCTACCTAGAACCAAATCCAAATCTCAACCAAGGACTCTCGTTGCCTTCACGTTAAGTTGTTCGCCTCTCATCCAAATGTCCCGGGTTCGAATCTGGGTGGCGACGAAAAAATTTTCTTCTCTAAAATTGTCTCCTTTCACCTCCTTTCTCCTGCTCTCTAACAATGTTCTGTTGTCTTCTTTCTTCTCCACTTTCTGCCCCCACCCCATCACCTCCTTTGCCCCCTCCTCTAGGCTCCTGAATCTTTCTGCAGCCTTTCTATTGCTACTCTCCTTGACTCCTTCTTACTGCTGTCTTTCAGCCACATCTTCTGGTAGGAAAGAGCTACCTTCTCCAGGGATGCCACTTTTCCGCTTTTTTCCGATATTTCCTGTATTTTGATCCTGATCCGCTATTCCGTTATTGAGATCAAGATAGAATCTATAGTTGAAAAAAAAAAAGACCCACCCAACAACTTGTGCCAAATGTTCAAATAACGGAAAAACAAAGACTTTGCCATAAGTTCAAATAACGTGGAGTGCTTTAAATTATAATGTTTGTTTGTCATTTCTCTCTATGTACACCCTTTGGGTTTCAAATTGATATTCATGATATGTTTGCGAGACCGTGGCACGTGGATTTTCAGCTATTTAAAAAAAAGTTGAGTGGCATCCCTGCTTCTCGGACAAGGATGAAAAGTTTCGGAGGTACCATGTGCAAGTTGCGCACGTTAAATTATATCCCTTGGTGGTCCAAAATCGATAAGAGTAGGCATCGGCCGCCACTGAGGCAAAATTAAAAATTTCCTACCAACTGAAAATGTTTGGTGTGTCCCGCGTGCTCATATGACCTTATGCAGTTGCGAGCGCCATAAAGCACTTATCAAAAAAACAAACAAAAAACCCTCACCCAAGCATTTTAACTCACTTCAGACGGTTCACACAACAGTTGCGTAACCCCCGCCGCGACGCTCGCGACGGGTCTCACAAGCCCTGCGTGACCAACTTTTGAATTTTTTTTTCGCTCTACAAATCACGCACGGATCGCGAGACCCGCCTCGTACCCTTGTTTGGCCAAGCCTGAGCTACTTAGACTTCGTTTCGTAACTCTGGGGCCGATAGTTTTTAAGTTATTGAAGGTGAAGGACAGTGACCCCAACTGGGGTTGAACAGACCGGAACTCGCGCTTTGTTTTTTTCTATACAGCTGATAGTAATCCGACAGTCGCGTCGTAGTTACGGTCGAAGAAGTCGCATGAACAAGAATCACATAATTTCGCCGTTTTCTATACTTCTGTACGTTTTACTAGTTCTAGTGTCTCAGAATATGATGTGTCTAATAGTTAGGATCCTGGATATGTACCCGAACACGGCCCGAGTCGTAGTTCTAGGGCTAGAAGATCTAGCACTAGATCTAGTACCGGTGTTGTTTTTCGCGCAACGAAATCACAACGTCGTGCCATACATCTGTCTCATGTAATTCAGTGTATGGGTCTGAATCAATGCACAGACCAGCTTTTATATTTTCACCAAATACTCGCACATGTATACAAATCAAACCAGAACACTTTGAACTTTTATTTTTGTTGTTGTAGTGAATTTCATTCTACTTGTCACGTCTCTGGAAATTTTAAGGAAAATCAAA
Source organism: Aplysia californica (assembly GCF_000002075.1). Lineage (NCBI taxonomy): Eukaryota > Metazoa > Mollusca > Gastropoda > Aplysiida > Aplysiidae > Aplysia > Aplysia californica. The sequence continues at coordinate 3,016 of NW_004797825.1, forward strand.
TTCATGCCAATTTTTTTTAAATCATACAAATTAAAGTATTAGACTTACACAACTTTAGTTTTTTGTATTAGATTATGCTTGAATGTTACTTTACTGTGTCAAAAAATAATTACAATAGGGTAATTCTGATAGTTGTGGTGATTTATTGAAATACCCCCAAAAACGCCAGTCTTCAACGCATGTGACTAGTGAAAGGGCCCAGTCGCAAGTGAGTTAAACCCTAACCCTCTATCTATTTCAAATGGTAGCTTTTGCAGAATTCCTCCCCTTTCCTTCTCTCTCTCTCTCTCTCTCTCTCTCTCTCTCTCTCTCTCTCTCTCTCTCTCTCTCTCTCTCTCTCTCTCTCTCTCTCTCTCTCTCTCTCTCACTCTCTCTCTCTCTCTCTCTCTCTCTCTCTCTCTCTCTCTCTCTCTCTCTCTCTCTCTCTCTCTCTCTCTCTCTCTCTCTCTCTCTCTCTCTTACTATCTATGTATCAACCCCCCCCCCCCCCCCCTTTCAGCTGTCAACGTTTAAGTGTTTGAATTCCAATGGTCAGGCTCTATGGCTATGCTTTGTATATGTACACAAATGAAGAGTTAAAATTCCTGTGTAGATTGTACAGAATAATAAATCTTGAGACTTGAGGCTTTTAATTATAGATATGCCCGTCCACTCAGCTTTGTTGGACTTACAGGAAGGGTTAGTTAGTGTTGGTTTACAAGTGAAAGTACTGAAAGTGTGTGTATATAATATACCATGGTATATGATACACCTTCTAATATCAAAACATTTGCAGATTGCATGTAGTCTTTTTTTTCTTTTGTGATGACTTTCTCTCAAAAATCTTATCACATTAGTTCCAGCCCTCGTAAAAATTAATTTCCATGTCTCTGCCTTGGTAAGAAAGATTAGTCATACCCAGTGCACTTTACCCATTTGATACAGTCGGGGCTGGTCAGATTATTCCTTTTTATATAGGGCAAAAGCTACCATTTTAGCACTATTCTAGGACGATCTTCAGAGTTGAACATGTTTGTTTTTTAAGGACACAATTGGTACATGTTAAATCCGTTGAGTAACAGCAAATCACAAGGCTTGTAACCTATGACTACGAGCCACAAAGTACGTGTCAAATCTTTTGAATGCAGTTTGGATGGTGTTGATTTGGAGAGGCTGATAGAAAGCTATCAAAATTTCTCATATCTGTAGGATTGAAGAAACTCTTAGCACAGCAACCCCGCAATATGAGCCAGCGCTATATCAGCACTTGAAGCCACTATGATAATTTTGAAGGAAATGACAACGTTGTAAACAGTAAGTTTTGTCTATGTGTACAACAATGCAGTGTAGTATTACGTGTAGGATGTAATTCTGTGTGCCAAATTGCATGGTCACCAGAGGTCGAAGTTTTCTCTGCTGTAACTTCTTGGTCAAATTTGATGAAGCAGGACATGAGTTTATTCGTAGTGTGCACTGAAACTGCCATTAATCGACCTGACCTGTTTTGATCCTGCCAATGAACACCTGACATTAAATGTACCCAGAGGCTTTTGTAGTTCTTTGATACCACATTTACTTATTTGATCATAATTCTCATTGCAGGAAAATTTATTCTCCTTAGTAGATGTGGGTCGTTTGATTTTTCATTTTGTTTACAATCATAACACCAACTAATGTAAAGAAACTAGTTTTAAAATCGTGAGTGCTGTGATAAAAGCTCACCAAGTTGAATTTTGACAAAGGTTTGTGATACTTTGATACTCAAAGTGATTAATATTAAATGAAAATTCCAACTATGAATGCTCGAAAACGCACAATTTCAAATTCTGCTCAAACCTCGCTATCCACCACAGTGACATATAAGTCATAAGTGATCCATTGAAACTCACTAACACAATATGGCGAGGTGCCATCAGAGCACCAGTTGATCGCCACAAGTCAGTGAACCTTTCTTTCGTCCTCCACATGATCCCTTACTTTATCAATCTCACTTGATGTGTTCAGGAACAAAAGAAATTTACACTCAAAATGTATAATAGCTCACTAGCCAGCCATCAGGACACAATTAAACAACCCAGAGCGTGTTAAACATGTGAATTTAAGGTAAGTCAAAGATAGTGAGATTAGTCCGAAGCAACTGAAAACCGCATTTTAAGTTGTTTTAACTTCAATATCACTTTACCGAGGTTCAACGGAGCAGCTCTGAAAATGGAGAAATTCACTATCCAAAGGATGTTTTTCACTAACTCAGATTGCTTAATAAAGTGCTTCGGTAAAATGCACACTTCTTTGCAGGATTTTGTCCAATCACAATGAATTTTATTGACAGGATTTGATTGCCTGAGTGTTAAAATTGGCAATGTTTGACAGGTTTTTTGTCTCACCTGTAAAATTTTAAAATTTGAGTTAATGAAGTGCCAACAGTGCGCCTACAATATGTACTTAATATAGAGAGAGACAACAAAATTTCTGAACTGAGAAGACTACAGTGGAACTCGGATTCAACCAACAAAAGGAGACAGATTCTCCATGTTTTTAATTTATTAAAATCGCAAAATAACCCGCATTGAATGAACACATAAATGAGCAAACTCGTATTCAATGAAGTGGCAACGAACATTATCTCTACTCTATTCCAAGAGACCATTGATCGCACTTGCACCGTGGATCATTGCACACTTTGCTTAAGCTATTGCGTACATCTTATACTTCCAATCAGAAGCCTTCTATCACTCCAACACTTGTGTTGTTGACAGGCATGTAAGACATGACGTGTCTTAGTGTGTGCCAGGGTCAAGAGAGGCAGGTCAGGTGGCTGTTAGTGCGTGTGTCTGAGGAGATTGGGGTGGAGGGGGGGGGGGGTAGGCACAAGCAAGCATTTCGGGCTTGGAAAATCGGCAGAGAAACAGACTCATCACAAACATGTCCATCCTCTCTCCCCGGCTATTGGACAATGAAAGGCTAATCTAGACATAAATGCAAATCTACGCAATGAATTATGCGCTGGTCTATGGAAACAGAAATTGCCAATGTAAAGCCCTACATTGTGACACAACTTGTTGCTCACAATGCTATAACAAAAACCCGGATTCAACAAAACCGAAAGTAAGGCCTGACACCTTTGTTATTTCCAAGTTTCACTGTATTTGGACAGCCCATGATTCTAAAATGAGAGAGTGTTCTGGTTTATTTAATTTGACTGTAATTGTATTTTTCATTTTGGTTTACAGAGATCCCTGTGACGGAGCTTCGTTCATCAAGGACATCAGCGCTTTACTCTTCAGACTTATTACAATGGCAAACTGTGGATGGCTATGGAGCATCATTTGGTTCATCATTCTCATTATCTTTGGCTGGCCTATAGGATTTCTGTGTGCTATTTTCTTTGTTATTCTGAGCCCTTGCTCAGCCTGTTGTGCAGGTTGTAATGAACTTATAAATCTGTTAGAACGGGGTGTCAAATTACCGCTGACATGTGCCCAGAACATGGTGTCAGGAAAGTCTATGTGTTAAACAACAGCAGGTGTTTTCATTATAATTTATGTGTAGCCTGTTTAATTTAGGATGAGGTAAAAATTGCATTTACGTTAAGTCATATCTTCTTTAGGGTAATCATATTTTCTTAAACCCCTCCATTTCTTCTTTCCAATATGTATGAATGCTTTTGTGTCTTTGACTGAGCTGCTATGTCCATGTTTATGTTTCAACCATTTATAACCAGCAATGATTTTCCTCAGTTGAAACTCGCCAGATATGTAGAATGTACTACACGTGTGCCTGTAATGTGAAGTGAGCCCATGTGAGAAAGACACATATATAGCCTTTTAGCGTTCTTTTAGTTACTTTTCTTATTAACACTGTGGATCTTTTCTTAGAATCAACGACATGATTTTTTCAATTTGATCTTTAATACATTTTCTTGTATTCATATTAATTTAGAACGCTGTGTTCCTCAAAGGGTGACGAAGTCAAAGCGGTGCTTTAACGAATTTACAATGATATTCTTCTGAAAAATTCTAATCATACCTGTATGGAGGGATGGGTGACTCTGCAAACTAAAGGTTGATTTTGCCATAATTTTTTTTTACCTTGTAGAAAAGTGTCTTACAAAGTACAGGAGTATCAACCTGTTGGGAATGCTACTTATATAATTCAAACTCATTGAGACTGTGCTGGTGAAAAACATCAGGCAAGTTTACTCAAATAATGTTTAACTTTAATTATTTCTAAGCTGAATTCAACTTGAAGACTGAGCTGATATTGAAATTAACTTTTTTAACTGTTAAGGGTTTTTTTTTATCCATGTATCAAAAGTAATTTCACCACACATGCGTTCTGGTAATGCAAAAAAAAAAAAATCACAAACTTTCATTGTGCCTTAAAATTCATATCCTAACCGAAAAATAGTGGATGGCATTGGAGCGACATTTTTTAAATCAAGTATTATTTAGTTTAGATAAGACAAAACTTTTTTTTTTAACGTTTACTTATATATTCTATTATTTGATACCCCTGCAGAGTTTTTAACTGTGAGTGTAACATGTGTTGTGGGAACATAAAATACTGCTTGTGCTTAACACTTTTGTTCTTTCTTTAGTGCTAGTAATGTAGTCACAAACAACATGAGTCAGGAAGCATAGCTATATATTAGACCACATTCCACTTTCATACATACACATGATATCTAACTTATTTTTTACTTATACTCCCTTAATTAAAGGGTAATACCATAGGAGATGTAGAACTGGATCTCAGCTGGGTGATTAGTCATATTGTCAAAATAAAGACCTTTGGCATCTGGAACCTGCTGAGTCAAAATTCTACCAAGTCAAGAACTGTGTCTCATAGAGTCACCACACTAGTGTCATTGAGTTCATCATAAAGAAATCCCCCTGCATTTTGTTTTGATCTCTCAGTCATCACATATGAATGCTATTTGACTACAGCTCAGGAGCAGTCTCTACTATGTTATTGCCACAGACCTTTGGTTTTTTGCTCAGAAACAATATACATATATGAATATGTCTATATTGTACCTGCAAGCTGTTAACGTTAAAGAAAAGGAAAATGTTTTCATACATGTCACTTTTCTCATAATAATGCAAAAGATCAGGTGGTGTCTGAGAGACTGTCACCTAGTTATAGCATTTATAAACCTCTACCATTGTTTAGTTGGGGTTTTTTAAAGATTCACTATCTCTTCATACTTTTTTGTGTGTGTCCAGAATGCAGTGTATAGATTTTGTGTTACTTTTTAGGATTTAGTGAATGTGAACTACTTTTAAAAAGAAAGATTTGTGTTTTGTAAACAGCAAAGAAATGTTCATAAGCCTGTTCCTTTGTACATTTTTAGTCCAATGAAAGTTTCAATTTATTCCAAGAACTTTAAAAGTGAAAATTCAGTCTTTTAAAAATGTTATTTGAAACTGAAAAATCAAGTGGCTATTTTCTTCTTTCTGTTTGAAATAATTATTTTTTCTCAAAGAGTTGTTTGGGTCTGAGGAGGATGGGTGTCTTCTTCTTAAATTCTTTCTTTTTCTCAAAGAGTTGTTTGGGTCTGAGGAGGATGGGTGTCTTCTTCTTAAATTCTTTCTTTTTCCTTTTGTTTAGGTTTACCTTTTCTGAAATTTGAAAACAACCATTTGACCATATGCAGTTACAAGCAGCGTAAAACTTTTACCAGACTATGAAACTGAAACTAGCTCAAGGATGGGAAGGAGGTTTGGGGTTCAATACCATTGAAACAACGTCTTGGGAGTGGATTGAAATTTTCTACGCAAGTGTAATTCCATTCATCTCAGGCACTTGAAAAAAAAGAAAGCGCTAAACTTTGACGGGGAACCACTCATTTTAACTACTTTCAGTCAAATGGTATTTGCGCTTTATATCTTTGTCTTTGCGAATAGGAGACATTATATAAATCATATTATATATGTGTGTTTTAATTGTTCTTTGTAACAATTTTTTTCAACCTGTTGTTGGTTGCAGATGTTATAAGTTTTCCAGGATGTATATTGCCGGAGATCTTTGCATTGTTCTCAAATTTTGTCTCTTTTTTTTTCATATGGTGCCTAAAGCATAATTGATTTTATATGCTTTTGATATATAATAAAAAAAACTAAATGAAATTTAAACTTTTTATTGTTACTGGTTCTCGAAGGGATTTTTGTAAGAATTCTTTATTATTCTGTTACTTTTTGTTTATCAATAGATAAAGACAAGGCTTTCTAAACCATGCTCCAGTTCCTGAAGAAATTTCAATTGTTCCTGAGACAAAATGGTTATTGTCAGTGTCACCATTGTTTTGTTTCAGTCGATTTGGTTACTCTTGATTCATTCATTTATTTTGTTTTCTTTGCAATGTTACTTATTTTTTTTAAATACTGCTTCCAAAGTTTACACCAATTTTATTGCTTTTGTAAACCAGTGTTATTTTATTTTATATGTGTATAAAAGCAAAAGTAAGTTCCTTACGAAGGCATAAGTTTCATTGTGAGCTGGTCCCCACCTACTTGACTGAGATGTTGAATCAGGGGTATTTTCAGTAATGTACGTAGCATGTGTGTGTACCAGAAATGAATGTTCATTGGGTTGCTTTTGCATGCTCACACCCTATTCAGTGGGTAGTTGGCGGATGCTCTGGTGTGGTTTGCTTCTTCTTTCCTATCAAACATCTATCATCCTTATCTTTGCTTCTTCTTTTTTGTGTTTGTTACTCTCTTGTAACACCTCTAATCTTCGGCACTTATATGACCTTATTATGTTGCAACTGCAGTGAAACTCTTACTAAAACTAAATGCCCAATTCAGCTGCTGATCCCTTAATGAACCCAACGACAAGATTGTCAGCAGGTGGTTTGCGGGTGCTGTGGTGTGGTTTGCTCCTTCTTTCCTAGCAAACATGTATCGTCCTTGTGACGGCTGCATATTGCTTCACATTATATAAGATTAAAACTTGTAAAGGGGACGAACCAACACAACCTCTTTGCTCGCCTACCAGCCGGAAAACTGATTTATTCTTCTTCTTTTACAATGAGATCTCATGCGTATTCAAAACGAGACAAGACGTGACGTGTCAAAAAGAGGAAATAATTGTGATATCAAAGAATCGTTATTTCTACATTCGCAACATAGTTAATTCCCATTTTAACATTTCAAAACAACAGCATTCATTACTGTCCTGATCTCTCCTTTTATTTGTTTGTTACTCTCTTTTAACAATTCTTATTTTCGGCACTTATATGACCTTATTGTGTTGTGCAAGTGTCGTAAAACTCTTAATAAAACTAAACAAGATTGACACCTTCCTGCTGACTAGTACTAGTACTGAACCCAAATGAGCAATTTGCTCTTTCAAAGAGCAAGAATTTCTATTGTCATTAATTTTTATTTTTTTTATACTATGAATCAGAACGCCTGAAAATATAATTTTGTACCCTGTGTTGTTTGTGTATATGTATATTATAATTTCAAGACTTATGCTTTTGTGAGTGTAGAGTGTTGGGAGCTTTGCTTTGATTGTTCATGATTCAAGTGCCTGTGCCATTATCCTGGTATGTTGGTAACCAGTGTACACCTACTCAACTGCTAATCAGTATGTTATATGTGACTTTGCTGTTTTCTCTTTTGTTGATGCTGATCTGGTAGCAAAGGCGTTCATTTTTTTATACTGTGAGTGTATTTTAAACATAGATTTAGTTTGTGGGGAAGGATAACTGCAGGAGATGTTTGTAGTTCTTATATAATACTGACCTCAGCATATTAAGTCGGTAATCCTCACTGTGAAAGAAAGTGGAGGAAATTTTTTGTCAGAAGGCATCATTTAATTTTATTCTGTCAGTATTTTTTACAAACTTGTAGCTTCACCAAAAGTAACTACACTCTTGAGTTCAATCTTGTTAAAATAATTAATTTAATTCTAAAAAGGCGTTTGAAAAATTTGATGTCCTAAACTGTCACACTCATACCCATTTCTTTAACTTTCGTCGGTTCAACAAGTTGTTATGGTGCTATCGTTTTAAGCTTCACCATTTTGTTTACTTTCAAAATGTTAATAATAATACAATAATTTGTATTTTTTGCTGAAATCCAAAGAAGTGTTTTGAAAATACTTGTCGTATTTGATAAAATATATGCTAGGGTGTGGGTGAGAAAGATTTCAAATTTTGTGTTGTACAATTTGCTTAGACTTAAAGTGATATTGTTAGTAATTGTTACCGTTCTTTTCTTCAATATAACTGAATGACAGCTTAAAAGATTTCTAATTTTATTGTGTATGATTAGATTGGAGTTGTTTTTTTTCTGTGCTTTTTTTTATGATACAGGTAGAAGAGAGTTTATATAATATACCATGATAATATACTGAACCATATGAAAAAGATTGTAGCTAATGCAAATTAGGTAAGTGAAAGGTTTTTCAATATTCCATTAGTTCTATAGATTTTGGGGGTGAATTTAAAGTCTAACCTAAGTTGAGGTTCACCTGCCATCAGTGACACATGTTCTTACATTTGGACATGGGCTGATTGCAGAGCTGTATGTTCAGAGGTTGTTGTTTTTTTGTGCCAATTTTTATTTGTTATGTTTTTCTCCTACATGTCATTTTCTATGTTAACTTAAAATGCTCGCCAGTGACTGTGTTCATCTTGTATTTTTTTACACTTTCATATGTAGTTGTCAAATTTGTGTATATAATAAGTATAACATTACACTTTTTTGTTTGTTGTTTTGTTCTGTGATCTAATGAAAATACCATTACATCTTATACAATGTATTACAGTAGTCTCCGCCTAAGACTAAGATCCCACCGCTTACGATCCCAGTTCGCCTAAGATCTCGCTGTTTTAAGAAAACAGAATTTTTACTCTCCAAAAGTCACCCCTAAGATACCGCTCTGATTCACTCTGAAGGCCTACATTCGGCTAAGATCCCGCATTTCAGATCATAATTTGCGGAACAAAAACCCGGGCGGGCACAGCCGATCGACCAAGAGTGAAAAGTTGAGATCAATAAACTGTCCATCGCGTCAAAGATCAGCCACTATCGTGAATGTGATCACATACATGTTGTAAAACTCTATGAAGCCATGCAATGTTTGCCCCAGACGGGATCACACCGGGGTGTGAACTGACTGACACGTTTGTTTTCCCCACGCATCGCACTCACACCTAAGCTCTCCCCCTAATCATACATCACTCGCTGGGTGGGAAGGGCCTACACGTTCGCTCCAGGCAGGATCACATCGAACTGTGAACTATTCCTTGACCATTGCTGCAGTTGTCTCTACTCCCAAATTTGCGAGACAGACTGAATTTTGATTTCACAACATAATGGTGTGTAACGACAAAGGTTTTTTGTTGGGGGGGAGAGAATCGGTCAGAGATGGGAAGCTATAGTTTTTCGACAGGTAAAGGGGAGGGGCAACTGGATAAGCGTAGATGTTGAGACTCATGATACTAATGATAGGATAATAAGTGAAAATGGCACACCTCATGCCACTATGCACTGTGATAGGTCATCAAGGTTAACCACTCTTTTACTCGCCATATGCCATAAACCCACCAAGGGGTCACGTCAGTTCATTTTAGAGTGGAGGGAGACCATTTTACCGATTGTGAACCTTAACATGGGTCACCATAGATTTTTCCCTGGGTTCGTCGGTTAAGATCCCAGTTCGCCTAAGATCCCGCATTTCCTTACTCCCAAGCACCGGGATCTTAGGTGGAGACTACTGTATTGCTATTATGATGTTCTCCTTTGAGATAGAAGAAAAGTAATGAACTTGACCCTTGTTCTAATCTTATAAAGCAATTCATGTCTTTGACACAGTGTTCTGTGTGGATGCCTAATGCAGATTACCTTTAAAGTGCTTTCAGATTTGCTTTCTCTATTAGATTTATTGTCAGACATTCTAAAATGGAATGCTGCCATGTATTAATAACTCTCTCTATACTATACGATTCGATTACCATTGACTCTGACTGGTGCCTGTGGTGTAATGGTTATGCCCTTTGTCATTGCCCGCCTATGATGAGGGTTCAGTTCCTGCATGGGGAAATTTTGTTTCATCAAGTATCTCCATCTCTCTTCTGGGGTCCTGTATACTGTAGGCCTATCCCATTCAGCCCTGGTTTTCTCTAAATGGCAGTTTGATACCACCTGTCTCCTAAATTATTTGAATTATTAAATGTCGATGGCAGCATTAATATTTAGAATATCTACATTCATGAAGGCTCACATGATACATAAAACCTATTTCGCTCTTTGAAAAGGGTTTAATTGACTTAAATTTCTAGTCTGCTGCTCGTGAATTTTAATCTGAGTAGTTAAAGATTTGTATCTTTCACTTGAAAGATCTAGTGAAAATCTTTTCTGTTTCCAGTGATTTTCTCGCTTTTTTATGTTAGTGACTCTTTACCATTACCATCCCTTTGTCATCTTTTACCCATTTGATGGTCATCATTTGAGGTCATCATTTACCCATTTGATGCTTGAGTGCTATTGTATACCGCTATACGCATTGCTTATTTTACTTTCCCTTTTGGTTAAAAAAAATGTATAATACATTATAATGCTTCATTCCAATCCCTAGGTTGATCCTTTACTGAGTAAATATAATATGCTTTTTAAGATGAATAGACAAAGGTTTTTTTCCCTAAACAGAGTTTTTTTTTAACCTTGAGACCCATTTGATGGTCATCATTTGAGGTTATCATTTACCCATTTGATGCTTGAGTGCTATTGTATACCGCTATACACATTGCTTATTTTACTTTCCCTTTTGGTTTAAAAAAATGTATAATACATAAATGCTACATTCCAATCCCTAGGTTGGTCCTTTACTGAGTAAATATAATATGCTTTTTAAGATGAATAGACAAAGGTTTTTTCCTTAAGCGGAGTTTTTTAAAACCATAAGACTTAATGATAATGTTTTACTATTACTATAAATTGGAGATTTATTCAAATGATCTCTCACATAGAAGTGAAGTCATCACATGTATTCACATGATTTCATTGTGATAGTCATAAGATCTATGACAAACGGATGGATAGTTATTTTTGCTAACCAATCACTGAACGGCTGATTTAATCCGCCTGCATAATGTCAGAGTATTTCAATGGTTCACCAGTTTTTTCTCAATTATTCAGTGGGATATTTTTTCTCCGAAGTTTCCCTCCTCTGCCTACCATGTGTATCTTTTTTACTATGCCTACTTTGCCCATTCGTAAGTAATAAGTTTCATGAAGACACAATACAAGCTTGTTCCGATTTGATTTGGACTACAGAAAATTACATCATGTTTGAAATAAACTAAGGGATCTGACTATTTTAACCAGTTTTGTCTTCTTTTTGTTGTTGTAAAATGTTAAATAAAGATAACGTGCACATTGGCTCTCTCGGCATAGAGGTAAAGGTATTCATTTCTTATTCTGTAGGTCCCGAGTTCAAACCTGACAAGTTTTAAAGATTAATACCAAATAATACCAAACTGAAAATGTTTGGTGCGTCCCAAGCGCTCATATGACCTTATGCAGTTGCGAGCGTCATAAAACGCTTCCCAAAAAAAAAAAAAAAAAACGACTCAAAGATAATCGACAAATATGATTTTGATGTTATAGTGTTACTGAGATGACCTAAAGACTTGGGTTTACCATAGGTTTGATAAACTAAGTACATTATGTAATTTATCAGTATGCTGCATTATTCCAGTAAAAATAAATAGATCTCTAATTATACTTTGCGGAGCTCATTTTCTCTGTCTTTTGAGCTCCCCCTATCTGAAACTTTCTCTCACAACATAATTTGTTGAGGGATACAGTGTCAGGATTAAGAATTTATTATTATTATTATTATCATCATCAGTATATAATAATTATTATTTATCTATCATTATCATTTTCATTTTTTAAATTATTATTAATTTTTATAATTACCGGTATGGGCTCTCGTTGGCTTGGGACGGCATAAAGGCTCACAGAAACTGAGTTTATGTGAGTTTTCATGAAGTGGTCCAGTAAATTGAAGACGTTTTGGAGGATACGGTACAAGTACAAGCTTTTTTTAAGTCAAGCTGCGTCGTCACCCTGATTATTTATTGGTTAAGGCTTCTGTGTGGTCTGCTGTTTTTCTTCTTTTCAGCGGTACTACTTCGTATACATGGTAAGACTCTTGCCTGTTAGTATCAGGACGAAACGTGACCGTTACCGTGCTGGTTTGGTATAATAGCCTACATAATAAGCATGGGAGCAGCAGATTATAAAGGGCACTCTAGTGTGGTTTGCTCCTTACTCCTTCTTTATGTCTATCGTCCTTATCTCTCCTCCTTTTTTTCCCCTTTTTTAAAATTACTCTGTCGTAACACTTCTAGTTTTCGGCACTTAGCATAGTCTAATGTATGTGTTGCGAGTGCCATAAAACTATTACTAATGAACATTTATGTAAAGGGATCAGAAGAAGACAGAGGCGTTCTCAACAATGATTGGAGCAGGTTGAGAACGGGGGTACCACCTGATAGTTTTAGTAGAGGTTTTACGGCGCTCGCAACTGCATAAGGTCATATGAGTCATGAGCGCCAGAAGATTAGATCTGTTACAAGAGAGTAACAAACATAAAACGATGAAGGGCAGAGATAAGGACGATAGATGTTTGAAAGGAAAGGAGAAGCAGCAGCAAACCACACAAGAGCACCCACCAACCACCCACCACCTGATAGTGGTAAGCGCTTTAACAGTATGATAGTAGTAGTACATGTAGTAGTACATGTATTCCTTTGAAACCTAGTGTCAAAAGGCTCACAGAAACTGAGTATACGTGAGTTTTCATGAAGTGGTCCAGATGGGCTGGATCATCTCGTTGATCGGAGTTTATGTTGTTAGTTTTCATGACGTGAAATGGTCCAGATGGTAGTGAGTCATCTCTAGTAGATCGGTAGCAAGTCTGTAGCATGTTTTAATTTACACTCATCCCTACCAAGTGCTGCTATCCTCCTATTCACGCATCTGGGAAAGGGGGGGGGGGTGTCGTCGACAGTTTTTTTTACCCAGTGACACGCTTTGAATCCAGCGTCGCCAGGAATCGAACCTTTGTTATCATAATTTTGCTGCTTTTGGCGACTAAATTGTGTTTATCTACTTGTACTACGGTAAAGAAAATCTATAAAAACAAAAATAGAGACCACCCCGCTTGATGATCTACTTGGTTGACTAGTCTACATGACATGTGCTTTGTTAATTGGTTTGGGTTAAAGTTAAGGTGCGGTGGATGGAAGGTGGTACATCATGTATAATAAATAGCAACCCGAGACAATCTGGGCTCAGTGTTTTGGAGATAGATCGGTAATTGTAACTGAGTAAATTGGGAAAATGTTTTACACCCCCATCGACCCAATTTAGATAATATCAAAGAAGCGGGCTGCTTCGACTTTGAGCCTGTCTATCTGGAAAACCTGAATTGAGTGGGATCACTGAATTCTGTGAGTGGGTTACATCGTGTGTAACATCCTATCAGACAGACATCCTATTCATGTTAAATTCATGTTCTCGACAGAACAAAATGTTCCTCTTCTTGGGAATCGATCTGGCTGCAAAAGCGAAGAGCCTTAAAACCTCTACTACACCACAGACGCCGGTGTAACGAAATATTATATTATTACATTAAATGATGTATGTTATGATATCATTTCAGCCATTCCTGGGGTGAAGTGCCCATGGCCCATATTATTATTATTTCTGGCATCAGCAGTAGTACTGATAATTATATCCATGCATTATGCTGTGTAAACACACGTAAAACGCCCTCGATTGAGCAAATAATTTTAAAGTGGTCGTAACAATTCGGAAAGGGGGGGGGGGGGGGGTTCATGCGTTGAGTAGTGTAGTTTCACGTAGGCTATATGTAGGTCGCTGGGTCAAATTTGATTAACCAGTGCCACTTCATGTTGATTGTTTGTACATATAGTTGTTTTGTTTTTTGGTTGGTTGTTTTTTTGTTTTTTTGTTTCTGGGGGGGGGGGGGTCTGCAGATAAATCAAAGAAGCGGGCTGCTTCGACCCTGCCTATCTGACACAATCTGAATTGAGTGGGAAACATCGTGTGCAACCAGAGAGGGTTTACAGTAATACTGTAAACTCTCTGGTGCAACATCCCATCAGACAGACACAAATACATGTACTTGACAGAACAAAATGTTCCTCTTGGGAATAGATCTGACTGCAAGGACGAAGAATCTAACCTCTACTACACCACAGACGCCCGTGTAACAAAATATTACATTATATGATGTATTTGTGATATATATAATTTCAGCCATTTCTGAAGTGAAATGCCCATATTATATTATTATAATCTGTATTCTTAAACAGATGGTCAGAATACATATAGTCTAGAAGAAATTTTCAAAGATAATAGAGGAGAAAAACCGGTAATAAAGAATGAAATAAATAGACCACCAATACTGAAAGCAGAAGTACAAGCTGCCATTAGGAAAATGAAACAAGGAAAAGCCACAGGGCCAGATAATAATACTCCAGTTGAAGTAATTGTCGCGCTTGAAAAACTAGGCACTGAAATAACAACAAAGCTCCTAAATGATATTTATGACAGCGGTGAGATCCCAGAAGATACAAGTCAGTTTTTATAGCTTTACCTAAAACACCAGGTGCCACTGAGTGTGATATGCATGGAACAATTAGCCTTATGAGTCATTTTACAAAAATATTGCTGCGAGTAATAATGGGAAGATTCAGAAAAAGTGTAAGACCGGCCAGAGAGATATATATAAAACGCAATTCGGCTTTGTTCCTGGCAAGGGCACCAGAAATGCTATATTCACTTTAACAATGTTAATGAAAAGATGTATTGAAGCACAGAAAGATCTGTATAAAATGCTTCATAGATTATTCAAAGGCGTTCGATAAAGTTAAACTTGATGAGCTATTTAAAATACTGGAAAAGCTAGACATAGATGGAAAAGATCTAAGAATTATCAGGAATTTGTACGGGGACCAAAACGCCACTGTACGAATTAATGGAGAAAACGGTGAATATATTAAGCAGATTAGGCGAGGAATGAGGCAAGGGTGTGTTATTACTGTTATGTCACCAGACCTCTTTAACGTGTACAGTGAAACAATCCTTAGAAACATAGAAGAATGCCCAAGTCTCAAAGTAAATAGAGAAAAGATTAATAACATCAGGTATGCAGATGACACAGTTTTGATAGCGGGCTCAGAAAAGGAACTTAAATTGCTTCTAGATACTGTTGTTACAGAAAGTGAACGTAAAGGATTAGTGTTGAATGTAAAGAAAACAGAATGCATGGTAATATCCAAAAAAGCAGCAAAGCATTGTTGTAATCTCATTAGCAAAGGTGAAAAGATCAAACAAGTCCAACAGTTTAAATATCTACGATATATGATAACATCTGACGCCAAATGTTCCACAGAAATAAAACGGAGAATTACAATGGCTAAGGCTAGTTTCAATAAAATGAGCCCAATCCTGACAAATATAAACATCTCAACTCAATGAACACCAAAATTAGAGTTCTGAAATGCTATGTTTGGTCTACCCTTCTATATGGCTGTGAATGCTGGACAATCACCAAAGACAGTGAAAATAAAATAGAAGCAACGGAAATGTGGTTTCTTAAGTCTTAAGAGACTGCTAAGAGTATCGTGGAAGGAAAATAAGTCAAATGAGGTAGTGTTTGATGAAGCCCACGTGGGACGCTCAATGTTAAAAACAATCAGGAAACGACAAATGCAGTTTTTGGGACACATAAATAGACATAAGGGTCTTGAACATCTAGCTCTCACTGGCATAATTGAGGGCAAGCGATGCAGGGAAAGGCCCAGAACAACATACTTGGGGAACCTAAACAAATGGGTAACAGGGAAAGATCAGGGAAACGTGGCTTTTTTTTAGAGCATCCGAGCAAAGGAATAAAAATAAAAGGAGAACCATGACCGCTGATGTCCGTCGCAGATCTGGCACTGGATGATGATGATTATTATATCTGACATCGTTATATGCCCCCTTTTTTTGGTTGGGAGGGGGGGTTAACTACCGTATTACCAGAAGACATCAGGCCAGGACACGTCCATTCTATTATTATGATTATTCCAAAGTTGTTCGAGTGCGTGTAGATGTACGAAGCCAGGCTTGTCGGATAACAATACGGTACTGTATGTTGTTGTTGTTGTTGTTGTTGATGTTGTTGTTGGTGTTGTTCTTCTTCTTTTTCTTCTTCTTCTTCTTCTTCTTCTTCTTCTTCTTCTTCTTCTTCTTCTTCTTCTTCTTCTTCTTCTTCTTCTTCTTCTTCTTCTTCTTTGTTCCGTTAGTACTCTCCCCCCATCCCCTTTTCCCCCATTTCATGGAGTGCTTGAGCGGATTTTTTTTTATGTACCGTAACGTAAAGAGGAAAATGACGAAAGGGGGAGGGGGGGGTGAGTGATTAATGACTTATTATAATTTTATGAAGAATATTATCATTGCTCGCAGATAGTTTTGTTTTGAACGTATAGCTCAGCTTTTATTTCGTCAAATTACATCACCTTTTTGACAGAGATACTGCTCCTGAGGTAGTTACCTGTATTCCAAAAAAAGAAACAAAAATTAAAGAAAAAAAAATCTTCTTTCGCCTTTAGGTCGTAGTGCAGTCACAAATTCAAATCTGAAATAGCCCTTTGCATATGATGTATACAGCATGTGTATTCGGTCATTCAAGGTTTCATGCACAACCTCATAGTTGAACTTGGGCTTTAGAATGTTGTTGTTGTTTTTTAAGTCGCGTAAGAATAAAGTTTTTGCGTGTAATTCAATCCCTTGTTTGAAGTGAAGGGCTGACGCCGCTCGCCTATTAAAATTTGCCTTACTTGTGTGGGAAACAAAAATCAAATGAATGGTTGAAGCAGTGATGCGAGATCACTCCATCTTTAATTGTAGGCTATAGTTTCACTTTCATGGGCTGAATATAATTTGTCTGATTCACCGGTCCACCATGATAGCTTATTATTGATTACAAAACTGCACACTTATTTTTCTTCTCCAAGAGTCAGCCATTTGTCTCCATAGTTGAGGGCAGAATTGTACACTATTTTTTCACTATCTTGAGCCAGATAAAAACATTGTGTCTGAGACCGAGAGAATTGCAAGGTCGCCACTTCTTCGCTGTCGCACGCAGGGCAGTAATCTTGCGTACACTACACTAGAAAGCCGCAAGGATTGTACACTTCTGTTCACCATGATGAACTAGATCCAGTAGATTATATGGATGTTGATAATGGCTTAGATCCTTCAACATGATATGGCTCACTTTTGCTTAGTCCCGTTTTAACTTGTTCTCTGATCCAATGGCGTGTCTCTTGCTAAATGCCGCGCCACTCTATAGGGTAGCTCCATCCCAATACGGGGGTTTTCAACGATTTCACGCAGCGAGTGAAACTGCATAAAACGGTGAGATGACTACGAAGGCGAAGGCACATACGAGGCCGATGGGCCAGGCAACTGCAACCGGGACTGCATGCCAAAAGACTGACCTCCAGACATCGGTGATCGTAGAAGACATCTTTGCTGTGTCGTGAGCACACACAGAGTAGCTTACAAATTTCTATGCAGTATGTTCTGGCAGTAGTGAATGTTATCCACAGCGTCGATGTGGAAAGAAGTTCCACCCCTTCCTTTTTATGCCATGGTAAAGAAGCTGTGTAGCAGTAGCAGTGTTGTTACTGTTGTACTGGCCTGTTGGGTTTGTCCTTCGCTTCGATTCGCTTCAGGTATCGAAGTTTTGCCTGAGAAAAAAAAAGAACCACGAAGAAAGAAATGACAAAGAGGTGAAATGTATCTCGTATAAAGCTTAACTCAGAAGATCTTTTTTTTTAATGACTGGAGATAACACATGTACGGAATCTGTTACCAAAACAGGCATACTCGTGTCGCCAAGTTTATCGTGCCGGCTGCTACAGAACCGTGAGACGGGGTTGGGGGAGAAAGAGGAGTGGGGAACGGTATAAAAGCTACAGCAGATGCAACAGCAGTAGCAGCAGCAGCAGCAGAGGAAAAAGAAGAAGAAGAAGAAGAAGAAGAAGACACACACACACACACACACACACAAGAAGAAGAACAACAACAACTTACCACAACACCAAACAACAACAACAACAACAACAACAACACACAACAACAACAACAACAACAACATTACGGTCACAGCAAAACAGGACCGACCAAGCAACAAGGGTGCCCAGCCACCGAAAACGATCTATAACAATTATTTATTATTATTCGGGGAGGACGATGGGTGACGGGACTGCCTCCCACCATTCACGCGTTACTCAAAGGAGGCAGTGACCTCGGCGAGAGGCGGTCCATGGGGTCGCCATAGGTGCAACGGATACATAAAACTGTAACAAACTGACTCCGTTGCCCCCCCCCCCCCCCCCCCCCCAACCTGTCGGCTGCACAGTCACACACAACAACAACAACTAAAAATGGCAGCAACAACAACAGCAATAGCAATGGCAACAAACAATAATAAAAAATCAGAACTTAAGTTGTTGTTTTTTTATCAACTGGTGCAATGTATAAAAAAAAACATACAAACAACAGGAAAAAAAAGGAAGAAGCAAACCTACCCAGACAGCCTAATCAGACTGGTGTGCCCATCACTCCGAGAAATGTGTGTCTCCCATCAACGAAGATGGTAAAATCGTTGTTGGCCAGGAGATGCGCCATGCAGAACTCTGGCATCAACTGCGAGATTTCAAGGAAGTCTGCGAGCTCGGCAATGTCCCTTGAAGGATAAATCACACACAACGTGCGCACGAAAACAAGCAGTAGGGAACAAGTGACCCCAAAGGGCAGGGCAACGAACAGAAAGATAGCCGTCCACAATGTGATATTCATCAAAGTGAACACGATAGGATGGTCGGTTCTGTCCAGCTCGGATGTTGTAGAAGACATGATAGGGCAGCGTGTCTCAGTTCCATTGGTGGGATTACGGAGGTGACCAGGCTAGTATGCTTGCCTTCGTTCGGAATTAGAAGATTTTCTTCCTTTTACCGCATAAACCTTCCAGTGGCAGGCGTAGTCGCAGTCGCTGAAACTGATCCCGCTGAGACATAATTTCGAGGTGACGGCTCATCTTGCGGTGAGAACATGGGAGTTCTCTCACTCATAGCATAGTAACAACCTATCACACGGCTGTATTGATGTACAGTAGTTTTTATGTCTCTCAGTACCCACCCTCCTAAATACTCCTAAGCTTAGGCCTATTGGATTTGTTTGTTCTCATTCAAATTTAGTAATGGTTCAAAATGGTGCGCGCTTTTTAGAGTTTTTTTTTTCTTCTTGTGCGTCCCGCCACATGCTGGCCAACAGACGGTTTTTTTATTTTAAATTCTGATCTTGATATGTGAAGAAAAAATGTTTTCGACGAACTGACACTGATACAGGCCAACACATACATGTATAGGCTATATTATGTACATGTATTTTCTAGCATCGTTGTTTACATAGCTCTCGAACTATCAATCGTGAGGTCGTGGGTTCGAATCCCATCAGAGGCCAGACATTGTGTCCTTGGGAAAGTCACTTTACTTTACACTTATTTTCCTCATTTCACCCAGGTGAGAATGAAAACCCCTCCCCTATGGATTGCGAACGATCTCGCCAGTTTCATGAGTTTGTCAGAGTTTGAGTGCATGCAATCCGCAACTTGCACTGTATGAATTGAATTTAATAGTATGATTCATGGAAAGATGAGAATGTGTGGGG
This sequence comes from Aplysia californica, assembly GCF_000002075.1. Taxonomy (NCBI): domain Eukaryota; kingdom Metazoa; phylum Mollusca; class Gastropoda; order Aplysiida; family Aplysiidae; genus Aplysia; species Aplysia californica. Next base: position 22,770 of record NW_004797825.1, read on the forward strand.
GCTCTCGTAGGCTAGAGGTTAAGGTGTTTGCCTCACATTCAAAAGTCCCGGGTTCGAATCCGGGTAGCGACGGATAATTTTCTTCTCTAAAATTGTCTCCTTTCACCTCCTTTCCTGCTCTCTAACAATGTTCTGTCGTCTGCTTTCGTCTCCGCTTTCTGCCCCCACCCCATCCTCTGGGCTCCTGACTCTTTCTGCAGCCTTTCTACTGTTTCTCATTGGCTCCTTCTTACTGCTGTCTTTCTGCCACACCCCTGGTCTTCTGGTAGAAACACCTGGCCTTCTCGGACAAGGGCGAAAAATATCGGAAGTCCCGTGTGCAAGTTGTACTCGTTACAGATCCCTTGGTGGTCTAAAATCGATAAGAGTAGGCTTCGGCCGCCACGCAGGCAAAATTCAAAATTTCCTACCAAACCATAGATGTAGGAAGTGTATACTCTATGTCATAGGGTCATAGTACTTCCTACATCTATGTACCAAACTGAAAATATTTAATGTGTCCCGTGCGCTCATATGACCTTCTGCAGTTGCGAGCGCCGTAAAACATTTTTTTAAAAAGAATGTTTCTGAGTGGTCATGGGTCTGCTGCTAGAGTAATAATAGTAGTAATAAGAATTATAAAACGCATAGAGCACGCTGCAGAGCGTTAATATGCGTGGATTATATATTATTGTTATTATTGCTATTATTTGCACGAATACTATTATCAATATCAGAGAGCCATCGGTTACCTTTGCTTTCGCAACAACAACAACAAAACTAATTTGCGAAAGCTGGGCATGAATCCATATTAGGCTGATGGTATAAGGGCAACTGCCTTGATGCCAATTTAACGATAGATTTTATTTTTCGCCCCCCCCCCCCCTTTCTTTTCTCAGTTATTCATCCTCTCCATCTCAAACTATCTTCTCTAATATGTGTATGTGAGTATAATATGTGTAAGATTAGTAAAGACACCTCCCCATCCTCTTTCTTGCTTTCAGTGAGTATTGTGTGTGCGCGCGCGTGTGTGTGTGACTTCATTTTCCAATACGGTACTGCTTTTGAAGTAACAATGCGGCATGTGAAAATAGGTGTGAATTGATCTATTTGACTGGGAGATAAAAACGATCCCCTTCACGCACAAATTTTTCATATGATAAAGAAGTGTGAATTCTTTCTGTATTAAATACTAAATGTGTATTTGGTCCAGAATGTTTAAAGTGCGAGAGCCAGCTAAATGAAATACTCTTAGTATTAGTATACATGTACTATTCATACTTTATTCATAATTCAGCATTGATCGAATCGAGTTCGCCTCCCAATCTTTAAAAAAAAACTAATAACTGCTGAGCTTATCCATTGTCCCCAGCCCTGTTGGGTGGATTTATTCAAATGTTCAGGGGTTTTCTTTTTTCTTTTCTTTGTTGAAAATAAATACATGTATTACGCCCCCCCCCCCCCCCCCCCCAAAAAAAAAAAAACAACTCAAAGGAAACATCAATTGAATGGAATTTATTAATAGACCAAAGTATGAGCGGTGAGATGAATTTTGCAATACGGTGACCATGATATAATACACTGCTTCAGAATGAAATAATTAAGTTAACATGAGCAAATAATGGCTGTTGTTGTCCCAAACAAGCTTCTACTTGGAGACGGAACGGATCGACACAGCTGACGCGACGGAGCTCATGGTTTCGACGCACGCTCTTTCTAATATTTCTATATATAATATTATATTGATTTTTAAACATTGTTTGTATGCCCTCATCGACACAGTTTAGATCATTTTTTAGGAGGCGGAATTTCGACATTGCCAGTCAGGGCCAACCTGGGCTGAGAGGGATACGACATTCAACATAATAATAATAATGGATATCATTTCTATAACGCATATCCACTTTTGCAATGCTCTATGCGCTTAACATGAAACATATGAAATTGCCAATCAATTTTACTGACACATACATATTACATACGCGTACACACACATACTCACGCACCCACACACACATACTCACGACGATCTACAGCTTGGGTGGATTCTGTCTAACCGAAATTTGATGAAAATAGATGTTTTTAGTTTTTTCTTTAAAATTTCTAGATTTTCTGCTTCTCTGATAGTTTTTGGAAGCCTATTCCAAACAAGTGGGGGAAAATATGAAAAAGAGCGTTGGCCATATGATTTGTAATTCATTTTAGGTTTAACAAGTGTTGTTTTATCACTTGATGATCTGAGCGTTCTATGTGGTGCATTGGGTGTTAAAAACTGTGTGTTTTAGGTAGTCAGGTTATGTAAGCACTTGTAGCAAGTTAAAAAGATTTTATATATATGACACGCTCTTTCACCGGGAGCCAGTGTAGTCCTTTAGAAATAGGAGTCACTGGATCATGCTTTAGTTTCTTCATAATTATTTTGGCAGCAATATTTTGTACTCTTTGTAGTTGTTGTAACTGTTCATCGGGTACACAGCAAGTAAGGAATTGCAGTAATCAAGCCTTGACAATATAAGTGATGTTACAGTATTAAAGTTTTGGTAACATCAACACAAATAGATATTTTCTAATGCTCCCTATTTTCTTCAATTGGAGATATAGATTTTTACAAAGATTGGATACATGGGATTTCATTGACATATCTTGATATAGCACTACACCTCAGCAAAAAGAAAGAGTAAATTTTACTCCACTCGGGAATCGAACTAGGGTCTCCTGCGTACAACAGCCAAGTGTCTAACTGCTACACCACAGACACTGGTACCAGTACCAACGTCCTTCCTGATATAACGTAAAAATCTCTGATGATAGCACAACTTTCTCATTTTTTCTCAGAATAGTAAAGTTAGAAATTAGGGTATACTATGATCCTTCAGCGCCCCTCTATCAATGATCAACACTATCATCTTAGGTTATACGATCGTAAATGTTTTACGCCTCTCGCAATTGCATAAGGTCATATGAGCCCGCGGGGCACATTAAACATTTTCAGTTGGTAGGAAATTTTGAATTTTGCCCGGGTGGCGGCCGAAGCCTACTCTTATCGATTTTAGACCACCAATGGATCTTTAAGGAGCGCAACTTGCGACTGACACACTGGACCTCCGAGATTTTCCGCCCTTGTCTGAGAAGGCTAGGTGCAGATCTTTCCTACCAGAAGATGAGGGGTGTGGCTGAAAGACAGCTATAAGAACGAGCCAAGGAGTAGCAGTAGAAACAGCAGAAAGAGTCAGGAGCCCAGAGGAGGGGGCAAAGGAGGTGAGGGGGTAGGGGCAGAAAGTGGAGACGAAAGCAGACGACAGAACATTGTTAGAGAGCAGGAAAGGAGGTGAAAGGAGACAATTTTAGAGAAAAAAAATTTCCTGTCGCTACCCGGATTCAAACTCAGAACCTTTGAATGAAAGGCGAACACCTTAATCTCTAGGCCACGAGAGCCCTCAGGTTATATGAGAAGTGGGGCCTTCGAATTTATTGCCCGTCTCCAACTGGACCAAGTCAATTGGGCTGAAAATGAGAGCCTTGAAAACTCAACAAAACAACCAGAGGTAAAAAATGCCCAGTCTGAGTCTGGGACTGGGATTTGAACCAGGTCTATTTGCTCTGTAGTCCACCATGATACAAACTTAGCCAACGGGAGTGCCCTTTTCGCTGGGAACAGACTTGGTGTGATAGAAACAAAAATAAAGAATCAAGACTACAATCAAGATGGATGCATATCGAGAGAGGTCACTCACTCTCGAGCACCCACCAACCACCCACACTCACTCTCAAATATGTGTAAAGCACAAGAGTGAGAGGGAGGGAAAAATAATATTTAGTCATTTAGGCCACATTATGAATTATGGTAGCCTACACATATAATAATTCAATTTCACACCATCAATTAACTCACGAAGCAACAAAAATTAACAACGCTAACGAATACTTTGACTGTACGGAGGGTTTTTATTACGAGCTGCTTCTCAGATCAGTTCATGTAGTGATGCATCTGTACAATAGGAAATGGGTGCAGCCCATCTTTGATAAACATAGAAAGAAAGAAGGAAAAAGGGGGAAAAAAGACAGACAAAAGACAAGGCAGTTAACAGCAAGACTGTTTCAGTTTTCTCAGTTTATTCAAGAGTTTTACGGCACTTGAAACACAAAATCATGTCATTAAAAAAAAAAAAAGTTGTGTCAAAGATCAGAGGTGTTACAGTGTAACATATAAACAAAAGTAGGAGATAAGGACGATAGATGGCATGTCTGATAGGAAAGAATGAGCAAACCACACCAAAGCCCCCCAAAACGAAGTGCAGAAAATACAAAAATCAACTTATTTAAGTTCCACTTGGGATATGAAAATGTGAGTCTTAGACAACAGGCTGAAACTGAATGTAATCTTTGTAAAACACAGAATAAAACATTGTGACTAATATAAAACTTGTCACCTGTGCAAGGTCAAAATTAGTGATTTTTAAAAATTCCAAATGTCATTATTTGTTTAAGGATTAAACATTTTAAAAAATAAATTTTTTATCATTTAGGAGGTCGGCTTCCGTCCCTGCCTGTCAGGGCCAACCCGGGTTGAGAAGGACAAAACATCTCAGCAGATAGACTGAAATACTCCATAAAAATTTCCTGTCAACTCAGGAATTGAACTTAGGTCTCCTGTGTGCAACAGCAAAGCACCTAACTCCTACACCCCAAATGACCGTAGGATTTAAAAGAGAGCGTTCAAAACATGAAAACAGTAAAACAATAATAAATGACCAACATAGGTGCATATAATAACTTTATGAAATTTAGTAAGATATACTCAGACCCCAACTAATGTTCATAAACAGGTGAATGCAACGTTTGATTAAGTATGACTCTTCTTCTCGTCCATCTTTAAATGGACAACCCAGGGTTGGGTTGATTTAAATCAAGCTGATTTAAATCAGTTGATTTTTAAAATTTAAATCAACTTGATATTTTTTTTTTTAAATCAGTGACTTAAATCACTTTTTTAAATATTTATTTTTATTCAGTTTTTACACATTTCAACATTCAGAATTCCTTTCCTTGGTTTCATAAAACAGATATAAGGTTTAGTAGACTAATATATTCATGCTTAAAAGTCTGCTTTCCCCCACTGTAAAATAATACAGATTCAAATTACTTTTTTTTCCCCATAATTGAAATCAGAGCTGGGTTGATTTAAATCAGTTGATTTTTTATATTTTAATCAACTTGATATTTTAAATAAAAATCAGTGATTTAAATCACTTTTCAAAAAAATGTATTCAGTTTTTACATATGTGAGACGTGCTGACAAAATGAGTTACTTCTCACAATCCACAAATAGAGATATTGGCAAAAAATCGACTCTAGGGTCAAATTTGTAGATTTTCCATTGATGTAATATTCTTTACGTATAACATGCCTTATATTATTTCATGCTTATGAATTGTAAAAACTTCATCAATAAGCATGAAGTATCTATTTTTATAGGGCTTGAATCCGAGAAGTAACTCATTTTGTCTGCACGCTTCACATATATTTAAACATTCAGAATTCCTTTCCTTGGTTTTATTAAACAATATAAGGTTTAGTAGACTAATATAATCATGCTTAAAAGTAAAAGTCTGCTTTCCCCCCTGTCACTGTAAAATAATACAGTTCTCAATTTACCTTTTTTTCATAATTGAAAACCATGGTTGGGTTGATTTAAATTTGGTCGATTTAAATCAGTTGATTTTTTAAAATTTAAATCAACTTGATTAAAAAAATAAATCTCAGTGATTTAAATCACTTTTTAAAAAAGTATTCTATTTTTACATCTTTAAACATTCAGAATTCCTTTCCTTGGTTTTATAAAACAGATATATAAGGTTTAGTAGACTAAAATAATCAAGCTTAAAAGTTTGCTTTCCCCCCTGTCACTGTAAGTAGTAAAATAATACAGTATTCAATTTACTCTTTTTTCATAATTGAAATAAGCATTTTCTTTTTCTTTTTAGACAAACACAAGCGCGCGCACACACACTGTAATAAAAATGCAAGTTTATCTACGTATACTCACCCCCCCCCCCCCCCTCCCCTTCCTTTTAGACTGACATTTTCTTCATTTTTTGTCTGTAGCCATAATTCAGTGATATAGATCTAGCAGATTAAGGCTTTCTAAAATTGCAGTTGCTTAAATTAATCATTAGTTAAAATAAAGACAATGCATTTTGAACTAAAAGAACTTACTTTTAGCCACCAAAAATCCCAAACTATGTCGACATTTTTTTTTTAAATAAAAAAAATCCGATTTAAATTTAAAAAATCTTGATTTAAATTTGAAAAACCCAGTCTCTAGTGCAAAAGCTGCTGTTCACCACAGGTCCTCCAGGCTCTCATAGAGTTTTGGGTCTCTCTGCCTAGGGTTGGGCCAATATTTCAAAGTGCCAAGTATGACACTTAATCTACATGTAATGCACGTCCTATTTCCATTGTGCAAACAAGCACAGTAAAAGTGATGGCTGCCTTGAAAGAGGAGGGTTTATAATACAGTCCGTGCCGGCTTTAAGCACGCCGGCTTAAAGCACGTTTCGGACTCAAGCACGCTAAACGGCTCTTACCGAATTTTTGCTATATAAATTACACGCCTTTAAGCACGGTAACTTCGGCTTCAAGCACGCTTCATTTACAAGACAGTCAATATTTTCATGATGACCCATCGAAGTTCGAACACAGTCTACACAGAAGCAGTGGAGTGTGTCAAGAGAAACACAAAGAACGCAAGTGATGGACACACACACTCACACGGGCGGAGAGGAAGACAGATGCACACAGCCGCGCGCGCGGACATAGGATCTAGCCTAGGGCAAAGTTACTCACGACCAAAAAAAATACAAAAAGAGTCGGGGAGACGAGAAAGGGAGGCTGGCTGCGATTTCACCTTTGACCCTCGCTATCCATTAATCCTGATTGTGTATCACGCGCGAGGTGGGATGAAGGCGGTGGTATGAGTGGCACAGCGGGCAGTGGTACGCACAGGCAGTGTGTAGGCCTAGTGTGCTGTATCGTGACTGGCTGTCTACAAGCCAACAAAAACTACTGTGGCGGGTGTCTAAATAACAGTGCACACTTTTGCGGGACTGCTATAGACTACTTACAAACAAAGGGAAATAGCACGGGGCATAATTTTCTGGATGAAAATCTCTGGATTATGTCTACTTCGCACTCAAGCACGCTTTGGCTTTAATCACGCTTAAGCTTTCTCCCGACGACCGTGCTTATAGCCGGAATGGACTGTATTACTTTGTATTATATCGATACTATTTACAGGTTTATTTTACAGACCATAAGTGTACACTTCCATAAAGACATAAATACAGTGATGGCTTTGCTGCTGAGTACATGTAGTACTTTACAGCGAGTCTTCATGATTAAAAGCAAAAACCCATCCCCAGAAATAGATTTAGACAGTAATGAAGACATTGAAAATAAGCATAAATAGCAGACTACACTACACAACTGTACCAACCAATCCCTTGCTGGTCATTATGGTTGAATTAAAAGTGCAAACACAGAAAACAATAAGTTAGAACAGAAGCTGAAGACAAAGATGGAGCTAGAGAGAGAAAGAGAGACACAGAGGGAGAGAGAAAGACAGAGGGACGCACGGACAAAGAAAAACAGGCAGCACATCCACAGGTGTAACAATACATTAACAAACACTTCACCTCATGCTGCGAATTATCTCCCTACAGTAAGTAACTGGTATTTCAAAAGTATTGAAAAGAACAGTAAGTATGCAATGAGAAAGATTAATGCAAAGGGTAATGGTAAAAAGTATTACAGCCTGTAGTGTTGGTATGATACATATTATGTTTAATAAGACTATAAACTTCCAACACAAGCCACACAAATAGCTTACTAACACCATTTCTTAAAACAAAATAATGAAACAAACTAACAACATTCGACAATATCACACGCAAAAATGCATGACAGATGAATAAGGTAACTAAAACTGTTAAAAATCTCATGAGAATGAGGCTAAATCTTGTCTTTAGGCTATTTATAGTGTCTCAAAGAGGCCGGCGAACAAATAAAATAAAACCAACAACCAGTTCTTTTTAGAAAAGCAAAGAGCGTGAAGGAAGTATGGAATATTGCAGGGGAAAACACAACAAAAAACAATGCAGGAATGACTTGTCCTTTGATCAGTTTGAGGTCCTTTTAAAAGTAAAAGTGAAGCATTTGGCATTGTGATTATAAGTTTGGGAGATAATCTTCAGAAACTGAGGATGCCAATATCAACGACAAATCTTTGACTGACTACTTCACACATTAGCCACCAATACCACAACTAAATGAGAGCCCATAACCTCACCCCAAAGTACACATACACATGTGTAAATGTATGTACTTTTCTAAGCTTCTTTCCGTTAACTTGATTTCAGTACTGCTAGTCTAGGCTCAGTGTCAAAAAATATATGTATACATGACTACATCTGATCAAAAAAATCGCAATGGTTAGACAATGACAAAATAAAACCAACAGATGAATTGACTATTTTGCATCCATGGTGACATCAAACTTACTCATAGTTGCCTGTGCATGTAATCTGCAGACACTGATAATAGTGTTGTTGCAATACATTTGGCGGCCCTTACTTAAATTCATTAACTTGGTAACTTCGCAGCTGCAAGTAAGGAGCAAAAATATTTATCATATCATTTCCCCTTAAACTCATTGAAAATGCCGTCACTTAAAAGTTACCTGACACACCATCACAGTGGCACTTGTACTAAAACTTATCACTGTTAAAGAAAAGGTTAATTTCTAAGTGTAGTTCAAAACAATTCAGTAGTAAGCTTATCCAAAGAGCCAGAAGATCTCACTTTTTTAAAAAGTCTGGGACATTTTGACACCAAACTTCGAAAACTTACAAATACATATGGGATTGTATTTTTTGGGTAAAGCTCAATAATTCAGTCTACATGTATTTTCAGAGACGACTGAGAGGATGTCCTAATATCTAGAGTGCACTTATATATGTAATTCCCTCCCAATTCTGAATGATCTGTGGATAATTATTCAAAAGGATTTCCTTCACTACTAGAAGCCACTTTAACAACATATTCAGACAGTCTTATATCGAAAGTGTTTGCTTTTCTGGGTCACAATTTAATATATATGGTGTGTACCATGAGCCAATAAAAAAATAATCACATGAGAAATTAAGTTCAGAATTTCACGCACATAGTGGTGTAGACTGCAAGCACCACAAACATGGAGCTGGTTCCCCCCAGTCAGCTAACATAAGTGTTTCAGAGTCACCAAGGTCTATGAGTCTCTTAGAGCCCACTCCATTGCAGAGAGACTTACGGCAGTGGGCAGTTGTTAAATGTACTGGATTAGCTATGCCCCGTTCTATACATTTAAAGTTATTAAAAAAGCGGAACTCTGAGAGGAATCCACAAAGTGAGTACAGAGCCTAGAATACACCCCAAACAACACGAGTTTAAGAACACCCAATTGGAGATTCGAACCAGGGCCGTCTACATCAGTCCAGCATGGTACCACCAATAAGTGCACCAAGCAGTGAGTTTTTTTCAGGCATTAATGGAACAGAACAGAAAAATTGTTACTGATAAGTTTTCGTGTTTTGGTCAGTCAACCTTAACTTAACCAGTGATTTTTTATAAGTAACCAGATTTAACACTCAGAGCTCAAAGTCTTCGATTGCGTTATTTATTGTCTAACAAGAAAAGGCCCACAATTATATTTTTTGAAAACAAATTTTTTGTTTTGGGCTCAACACCTTTCACGTATTTTAAAACACATTCCTGCATGGAATTGCCGAAAAACGATTAAAAGCACCAAAAAAATGTAAATTTTCCTTTTCCAAAGACACGCCTGTTTAGGATGTCATTGAACTTTTTTCGTAAATTTTACCTCTGACAACAGTTGAGCCCCACTTTCTTCAAGATAGACAAGTTGTTTTGGGTTTGTTTGTTTTGTTTTTTTCAGCAAAAGCAAGGCAAATAATCAAGCTTTAAAATTATACAAAAATAATTTCACATGCCCAAAAATTGACCAGTACCTGATTTCACAGGGTGGTTACACAAATAGTGAAAAACTTGCCTCACAATTTTATTTGCAGAACATTTAGTTATGCACACATTACAAGTATCTTGCTATTGACGACTAGGAATTTTGAAATGTTACAGAGTGCTCTACTTACACTAGATCAATATATTAAACCTTTTTTGCAAGCCAATCCCCCTAAACATGAATCTATCTACTGTTATAATAAAAATGACAGAATCTGCATTGAACTGTTTTATGGCCTTTCCACTGAGATCATTCCAAAACAAAATGTATCAACATAATTCATTCTACTCTATTTTCAACACATGTCCCTAAAAATCTAAAACATGTCAGTGAATTTATGCAATAAGTCCTCTGCGTTTCATCATGTCGATATATTTCTGATTATTTCTCCTGTCCAGCTGCTTGGCTCTGTGGACATCCCTGGGGAAAAACATAAGACAGAGACATAAACATTTTGTTTGTTTTGTTTTTTGTTTTAGTAGAGGTTTTACGGCGCTCGCAACTGCATAAGGTCATCTGAGCGCCAGAAGATTAGAGGTGTTACAAGAGAGTAACAAACATAAAAAAGAAGAAGGGGAGATACGGACGATAGATGTTTGATAGGAAAGAAGAAGCAGACCACACCAGAGCACCCGCCAAAACATTTATTCTTAACAGTTCTTGATTTTTGGGAATGCCGTTGCACATCGGGGGGGTAATGGTTTTTAGTCGGGCGCTCCCAAATATGTTTATCAAAATGTGTTGAATGGTGTACCAGAAGTTGGAAATTGAATTCACTCTTTGAATTATACCTTCTTAATCATAGATCTGGTGGTTCCAAAACTGTACTGACTCATTTTTTTAAATGACAAAATTTACATCAACTTTCAAAAAGAATAAAAAGACATTATAATAAAAAATTTAATTGATTTTCAGTCATCATTTAAGATAGTGATAGCCAATTGTCAGGACTATACAGATTGGCAAATCTGCAATTAATTTGGAAAGCCCATAAATATACACATATTCAGCGTAAGTCACATAAGTACCACAACTGTATGACTAGAAACTCTTTAAAATCGCTTCTACAATTAAAATATGACGATTGTCTGTGAATCAAACAAGTTGTTGAATGAAGGCAAATCTACAACTGCTTTCCCTAGGAAAATTTTTATAAATACTTTGGGAGAACCAAAATAGAAAAACCTCACTGAAAATCTAAAGACCAAGCTAAGGAAAAATGACAAAAACTGCTGAAAACAAAATGTATCAAGCAGTTCAAGGGGGATCAGGCACTTAAGGAAAAGGTATGTCAAGGTACCCTGAACTGAAGTACAGCAAGGAAGCCTATTACACACAGCAAGATTTGAATGTGAAAATCCAGGGCAATGATCTGTGCTTATTAAAAAGCAGAATGAGATGTGCACAGACCATTTTCTGCAAAGAGAATTCCTAAGAATAAGCAAAGATAAACCATCTCCAGAACTGTGCCACAGAAAGTGAAGCTACGAATCAACAATGTTTGTACCTTGAACTAGTATTTGTGTGGAAGTCCCAAAACCAGATAACAGCAAAGCTCAGCATTGCACCATGTCACAGAAATGAATAATTAAAAAAGGAACAAGAACAGCACAACAATTCCTCACAAACGGCTTCTAACAGCAAAGCAATTATCTCTAAACAACACCACAGCCAGAGCCACCCTTTTCCCTCCACTTCTAGACATAAAGAAAATACTCCATGGGACTCTATAACGACAATTGGAAGTCATGGCATTCATAGCAAAATCTTTCTGTCAGCTTCATAGCCCTTGCAGATAAAGCAAACAGCACTGCTCATTAAGTGAGGTCCTCAGCTCATTAAGAGAGGTCTGTAGGTACGGACAAGAAAATTAAACCAGAAGAATTACTCACACCAGACCAAGCTAGTGTAACAAATGGACGTCAGCATGTGCTCTAGTCATACCATAATTGAAAGCATCCTTATGCCAGGGAAAATTGGGTGTAATATACATACCTGAAACACTGAATTACAGGCTTTTATAGCCTCAGAGTACCAAAGCTATGAAAGCAAAGATGCACATGTTATAGTCTTGATCTCATAAATTTGATAAAGAAAAACTTAGGGGTCAGATCAGAATTGTCATTGGTCTGAGAAAAAAATATCTGCTTTTTTAAAACATAGCATAATACTTAAAGCACCAGAACTATGATGACAAGATGATTATTGTTTCAAAAGGAGAGTATATATTCATTTAATAAGAGAATCAACTCTATATAAATACTAACAGTTTCTGCAGAAACGGCAGCAGTTCCATTCTATTTTACAAACTTCTAGTTTTTTCACATTAACTTATTCGCTACATATTATTTTCGGCTTGTGGAAGAATTTTTTTCGGGAGGGCGAAATGAGATGATGACTAGTGCCCAGTTCACAGGTCTTGGGGGCCATAAATTCAAATGAATATCAACATATTATACACCAACATTTTCAGTATGGTTTGTAGAATACATCTGTATTGTTTATTTGAGTATTTTTCAACTTTGGTTCCTGTAAGAGGCGATTATGCAACACAATTGTGATTGGCTGCGCATAAAATTTGAAAACAAAAAATTTATAATCTCAGATGAAACTCAAAAAATATGTTTGCACCTACTCAAATTATACATCAAAATAACCATAACTGTATATAGAACAGGAAAATATTGAAAAATAAGCAGTTATTTACTTACATTCCATAATATTTGTACATTTGGATCATAACCTCCGATATTGAAAAAAAAAAAATTTTTTAAATAATTTTGAAAAAAGGATCCCAAACAGAAAAAAACACTCGTATCTTATATGGAATTATTCAGAATTCCATTTGGAATAAACCTATACATATCTTGGGTGGTACTTTTTGAGTAAATTCACCAAAAAGTAGTGATTTTGGGGAGAAAAAAAATATTTTGACTATTTAGATCTAGGCCTAGATCTAGCACTCAAAAATATTGATTTCTCAATTACAGTGCACTGGCAATTTGAGTCCAGTAGTATCAATATTATAAAGAAGAGTCCTACACTTCTTTAGTGAGCAAAATAATGATACATTTTGTTGTGTAAAAGTACTAAAACTGGTGTCTGGGCTATAATTTGGGCTTCGCGATAAAACAATGTCGCATAAACTTCGAAATCGTGTTTCAAAACTGAATCAAAACTTCCGATTTTCGGTGGAAACGCTTGACCCGGAAGTCAACTTTATATTATGACCTTTATTTTAACATGGATATGTGGATTGGAATAGAAACCAAGCTAAAATTGAACGTCGGTTTTCGAGCCGCCGGGGGCGGCTTAGCGTACTGACGGCACTTTAGCCGCGCCGCCCCCCACGGCTCGGCGTAGCGAATGAGTTAAGAATAAATTCAAGAAATTCTCTTAAGAAATTAGAAAACAAAATATAATGCCATTGTCATTAGAGAGGCAATCCACAGCAAAATATACTGTTATGGAATTGGAGAACACAAAATAAATATTTCACTCACTTTGCATGAGTAGGCCTGGTCTTGCTTGCCATGGCTTGCCGTGAAGGTCGAATGACAGCTTTTTGTACAGAAGACTTGGTGGCAGAAACAAAGGCAGGCTTATTAAAGTCCACAGTTTGCAGCTTGCCAGTGTGTGGCTTCCAAGTGAGTGGTTTCGCTAGACTGGCCTTCAGGTCAAAAGTTTTCTTCTGCGAGTGCTGTGTGGTGTTCAAGGAACTCGCTTTGCCAGTCAATCCAGTAAACTTGAAAGGTGTTGCTTCAATGAGAAAATAAGAAAGCATTATCATTTTGAAGCAAAATATGGGAAAATGGAGACATTTTTCCCAAATCTTTTACTAAATTAAGATTTAAAAGACAGCAAAATACTCATCCAGCACTCCCAAAAAAAAAAATTTAATAAAACTAAGAGACAACCCCCTAAATTGAGATAGGATATAATTTTGTTTCAGCTGGATTAATTGGATATGCCACCCTGAAATGAAAATGCTCACATTGTGTGAATCATGAGTTGCACATCAACACAATAATAGACATTTGGTGCAGGGAAAAAGCACGAAAGTTGGACAGAAACAGCAAAGAGAAATAAAAGAAGTAGGATCTATCAGTGGAGCCCTCCAACCACCTGCATCACTATCATAGTGGTGGTGTACAGACTATATTTTTTAAAATATTCATTTCATATAGAGTATTTCACCCCATCAATACAATGGTGATTAAAAATAGCCATCCGGATGCTTGAGACATGATGATTTGTTGCCTCTTTAAGCAACCGCCCAAATGCCAAAATTGTTCGTTAACTGTCTAAATGCTGAGAAAGTAAAATTTTTCAGGATAGAGAGAAAAAACTGCTTTAATCTATTAACATTTGCACCTACATTGTGTATCTTTTCTTTTACTTTTTTAACTTTTTAGAATTTGAACTTCGACATGTTTCTTGAGAGAACACAACCCACACCACAGATTAAGAAACTGCAATTAAAGAGAATTTCAAAATTTTGGGCTTAGGACATTTGAACAACTGGCCAACAAAATATTTCACACAAGCCTCATGTCAAAAAAACAAAAGACAACCCCCCTCCCCCCCATTCTCATAATCTTTCCTGAAAGAAATGCTGTAAGCTCCATACCTTTCTTAGCCGAGTCTGACGGCTTCTGTGCAGATGTCACATTCAAGAGCTTAGGCGTCTTTGCAGGTCCCCCGTTTGTAAACGATTTTCTAGCAGATTTCAAAGTGGAAGGCGTTTTTCCAGCACCAGAGGTTGGAGTTTTGTTGAAGTTAAAGTTGATACCCTTGGTAGAAGTCACCGTGGGAACGAACGGCTTAACTTGTGCTGCTGGCCTAGACACTGGTTTTGCAACTTTAGCCTGAGAAAACTGAAGAAAAACAAAAGGGACATTTTATATACAGGCTTTCAAATAAAACCGCATCCTAGAAAGGTAGAACCTCATTTAAAGATTTTCTGAAACTACATACTGTGGTAGGGTCCACTTAATATGTCGCGCCCCCCCCCCCCCCCTATTTTCTTCGGTTTAGTCAGGTTGTCAATTTATAGAGTTTAAAAAGACAATGGTTCAAAGCTTAACAACCAAACTTGATAAACATGAGTCAACATTCTTCAGCCTTCCCATGTGAGATCTCGGCAGTTGTCAACATTAGGTATTCTTCAATCCACAGCATTATTTTTAAAATTCAGGACCTCAGGGGGGAAAAAATCGAGACAGATGGGACAAAAATATTGGGACACACGTGGTCGAAATTGGGAAAATCGGGATGCTTGAGATTTTGGGAAAAAAATCAGGATATCCTGACTAAATCTGGGTGAGTGGGATGTCTGTTTTACACAACTAATCACTTCAAATGTATTGTTCTTTACCATTCAGGCAGTCATACATCGTTTCTAAATGTATTTTTGTAAATCATACAAGCCAGAGTTTCTTCAATTGTGGGTAGCGATTGATGTAGGCAGTCTCCCCTCCTTCAAATTTCACTTGTACAAGAGTCATAAGAATGTGCAATGAGTAAACTGGACCCCCTGTTTTACATTAATTTCACAACGAAACTAAATAATGCATTCTAAACTATAGAAGAGGCAGGCAGGTGAAAATATAGACAAAAAATATAAATTCCTCTACAAGGCAGTTTGGCAGACAAGACATGCACTTTCCCTCAAGACTAACAAATTCCAGGTTTTCATTCTTTAAACCGTATTACTATAAAATACAAGAAGCTCAGATTTAAGCAAACAATTCTTTTTTATACAAATTTTTTACTCACTGTTTTTTGAGGAGTCTTCGAAACGGCTGTCTTTTTTGCACTGTTTGATAACTGCTGGACTCGCTGTTGCTTCTTTTCCAAGTAAACATCAATCGAATCAAATTTAGCAAATGCTTTGTTATGGATCTTGGTCCAGTCTTTGTTGCCTTGCAGATAAAGAAAGAACATAAAGCAACTGTAAAAGTATGATATACAGAGAAACAATCTAAAACATCCCTACAAACAAAGGATATTTTTCAAAATTCAATATTCTCAAGTCATCAGCTTTCGTATCTTCAGTGACATTCACAAATGTTTACTTACTTCTCAACATTCCTGGTAAAGCATACAAGGGCAATATGAGCTGCCAGTATGCAATGAAGTTTTGAACAGAAACGGTTCTGTCACTGTATACAAAACACAAGGATGGGCACAATTGTTAAAATTTATATCAAATATCACAAAGCATTTTAGAAGGAGAAAGCAGAAGACAATACAGTACTAATTGAATGATTGTGAAAATTATTACACGAAAAAGTAATTTGTGCATTCCTCAAAGGTAACTCTTCTGATTCAGTGAAAACTGTACCTGGTGTAGGTGGTTTTTGTGCTTCCGCCTTCTTCTTGTTGGTCAGGAAAGCCATAAATCTAGGGATCTGACTGTGCTGCTGTCCAACAGCTTCAGAGGGACTGGAATTCACTGAAAAGAGAAATACAGTTTCACAGACACTGCAAAAGAAAAAAAGGAAGACAGCTGACTATCAAAATGATTAAATAAAGAAGAGATAAATTAATTAATTAATTAATTAATCAATCCGTCAAGAAAATCATGTGATTTCTCCAGGAAATTAACAAATGAATTTTGCTACTTATGCTCTCTGAAAAATGTTTTTATAACATGACAGTCTGGTACCTTCCATAAGCTGTGGCTCAGTGTTCTTTTGAAAAGATTTGTTTCATGGTATTTTTGTTGGAGAGAAAAGGCTTGTCTGTAAAGCGCCTGTATGCAAGCATATATAAGTATAGTTGAGGGTATTAATAGCCTCTCAGGCACATTTACTGCACTCTTGGAATTAAAACTCAGTTGTATTGCGGTGATCTCTGACCCTTACTTTAGGAGAAAAAAAAAACCCACCTTGTCTTAGGAGTTGCGAAAAAAAGACAAATTAACTTAAACAAGAAATCATCTTTATATTTGCTTGCATCGTCCAGTAATAATAAATATATAACAAATTGCGTTTATATTGCCCATTTTCATCAACAAAATGCTCAATGTGCATTACAATTTTTTTTAAACAAACCATTCAATACCTTTTTCTTGAACTTTCTTATCAAGAGCAGACAAAAGTTTGGCTTTCCGCTCTGCGCTAGATATGTTTGCATCCATTGAGTCTATAATGGCCCTTGTACTAGGACTGCTAGATGATCGAGTTGATCTCTGTGTTGTGACATCTTTTGTAGTTGAAGAAAAGAAAAAAAAAGGTAAAAAATGCAACCATCTATTATGGTATCAACAAAAATGTGACATCTATATCAGTCTGAAAAGTGACTGTGAACCTGCACAATGGTGAATTTTTCTGGATATCAACAGTATATGGTTAAATATATGAAGGGCACAAGGGAAAAAAGAAGAGATGTTCGCTTTTGGACAATTTGCATTGTGATGTGGGTTGTAAAGCATTTGCACATTACAGGCCCATCTTTGTATCCAGGGCTAAAACCTGATGAGTCACCCTTGGAAAATAAGCTATAGATACTATGGAAAAGACTTGGGCTGTGAAGTATTTCATTTTAATTTTTCTCAAAATGCCATGAAGTGACATCCCTTGTTTTTCCTTACATATTATATATGCTTCTGGTTATATTCTATCAACAATTGCAACATCTTGACTTGTGAAACTACATCTGTCACTCAGTAAATGTTCACTTCTGCCAAAGCAATAATATGGTAATCAATAAAAACAAATAGATAAATTGCTATTCTGAAATATGAATTTGTGATGAGATATTTCAGTCAGTGCCACATTGTTTTTACAATTGTATTTTTTTTTAAACCCAACAAAACAATGGCATATGACATCACTGTGATGATCACTAATAATACACAGTTCATATACGCTGAGACGTCTATTTTTAGTGAGTATACATATGTATCTGTGCGCTTTTGTGTAAAGAAAGCCAGAAAAGGGAGGACATTGTTAGAAAAATGTTTGCCGTCAATGAGTTTTGCTAATGTCAACTGCTTTGGAATGAATAAGTGCAACATTGCACCATGGAGAAAACTTTAGGTAACACTTTCAGAAAAATGTGTTTAGTTAAATATTTACAAATTGAATTCTCATAACTTTTCTTCTAATATATCTCCTGCAGCTACTTACTCTTCTCTTTGATCTCCAGAAAAGGATTTTTATCAAATGTTTCTCTTCGAATCAGTTTCTCTTCAGGTTGTTCCACTGGCGCTGCTTTACGAGTGTCCATTAGGGGTGCTAGTTTTTTGCGTTTGCCCTCACTTTCAGTGCATGGTGTGCTACAAGGGCCCAGAGTAGGCTCATCTAACTCAAATGTACGTCTTCTTTTTCTTGAAATTTGTTTATCACTGGTAGTTTCAGGATCTCCCTCATTGAAACTATTATTACATTTCCTTATTTCTTTCTCACACTCTAACATCACTTTTCCTGAGGATCCAGGGATAAACATAGTTCCTGTGACAGAAAAAATACTGTAGTTGTTGAATTTGAGTTAACAGCAAATCAGTATAATAAAGGCCACATTTCATCCAACAGTCTGAGCACTAGTTACTATCATACTCCTCCACACTAAGGTCAGTAGAAGTTTGTACATTTTCAAAATGATTAGGGAACCAGCCGCTCAAACTCTGTTTGGGTTACAGCTCGATGGCCTTCTTTTTATATACAGTATAACACTGATATGTCAAACAGAAAACTTGAAATCCCGCATCCATTGAACTGTGCCTGCGGTCCCATTTTTTTCTTTTTCTTTATTTTTGTATGATATCCCTTGAACTACGGATCTCTCGAACTACCGAGGCCAATAGAGAGAGTAAGTATAGTATGGCACCATACACCTTACAAAACATCTCATTCACATTTCTAAAAGTACATTATAGACCTAATTATTGTGCCCTACACAAAATATGTTTCTTGATATTAAAAACAAACAAGATTTCTAAAGGATGCCCCGAAAAAGGTAAATTCCTTATCGATTGTTTCACTCACTGGGCAACTTTTCTTGCTGTTGTATGCAAGTGGTATAAATGTCAATTTGAGTCTAGGAGAAAGTTGCCTATTTTGAGAGGGTGAAATGTAGGCTTATGTCAATATGCTATTCCATTATCAACATCCTGATGAAAATGTTAAATAAAATAAAAACACATCTTTCCAAGTTCTCATTTCAAAGTCTTAGAGATTTCTGAAGTTCTACTACTTACTGTTCTCTGTGGCGTCCTGAGAGGGAGTTTTATCAAAAGTATTCCGTCTACTCCTTTTGTTAACAGGCTCTTCCTCCATTGGTGCTGTTTTAGGAGTGCTAGTGGAAGATCTTGTTTCTTTTCTCTTGCCTTCATTTTCAGAGGAAGGTGTGCTGCAAGGACTCAGGGTAGGTTCATCCAATTCAAAGGTACGTCTTCTCTTTCTTGATGTCATCTTATCATTTTCTATCTCAGATTTCTGTTTATCTGAAGCACTGGTAGGCTTCCTGTCTTGTTTCTCGCATTTTGAAGAGACACTCTTTGAAGACCCCGGGGTGGACTGGGTTCCTGAAACAAACACACAGTACTGAAAATTTAGTATTCTTAATCACATCAAACAAATTTGCTTAAGTCTGCTTTGGTCCCTTAGTATACATGGAATGTTGATCCTAACCAGTGCTACATAACGTTGCAATGCCCGCTATATAAATATATATATATATCAATCAATATAGCCTTTGCCAGACACAACCTTGCACTCCGAAACATGTTACAGAAGAACTACTTCCCTTCAGGTTCAATGCCATTAATACGTAGGTAATTAAATTGGTGTTATTTTCATCATTTACAATTACAGCAGCAATATTAATATTTTGTGAGAAATTTGGATGTTTGATGGTCACTTTGGGATTCCGATGAACATAACTATATAAAAGGAAATCTCTGCTAGTGATAATATATGAGCAACATCATCCGTTTAAAGTTGGTGTCTCTACTATTTTTTACAACAGTATCAAGCCTCTGTAAAAAAAAATAATTCCCATCCGATTGTATTTGATGTAACATGTCATCATAATTATGAGCGCCAGACGGCCTGATCCAAAAAGTTTTTTTCAATTTTTACTGTTGAAGCACCACATAATTTATGTACACAGACATCATAGTTGTTAAATAAGAGAATACTTACAAATGAAGATTAAGAGGACAGACGTGTCTTGAGAATTAATTATATCAAATAAAAGTAATTTAGTATTCTTTTCTGATACTCATACCCATGGTGATGGAAAGTGTCATCACAGTTATATTATATAACTGATGACACTTTCCATCACCATGGGTATGAGTATCAGAAAGGAATACTTTTGGACAATACAGTCTCAAGAAGTTATTCTTTTTAATTTTTATTTTTATTGCTCAAAGCATTAAACAAAATAATTACTGAATTTATTATGTCTAGCATTCTCTGCAGCACAAATTGCCATGTAACTCTCTTCATTAAAACAAATATTTTCCTTGTACTTCTTGGAATTCCCACGTCTACAATCAGTTTGGTGCTTTGCTGTCACACACAAAAGATGTGATTTTGACAAAATGAGTCCCCCTACTAGCAAATTATGGCATGAATCTACTTTAAAACTCCACATCAGGCTGCATTTTGCATTCCAGTCACTCCTGATACAAAGCACCAGACATCTGACACTCATAATGCTGATGCCAAAATTAATTTCACTTCCTCTTTCTCCATTGCTCAAATGCTGAGCCAACCCCTGAGCCAGCTGATTTGCTGATAGGAGCTTTGTTTACTAGTCCAGGCCAAAAATAGTATTCACCCCCTACAAAGTACACTTTTAATTGGTCTTCTGACGACACTCATAACATGATGACTCCAAATTTGGGTTTCATTCATGGACGTAAAGATCTTTTCAGAAATTACCTCATCGTACGAAGGTTACTTCTTTTGTCTTCAGGGGGAAACCCCTAATGCAATGGCCACGGCAGTAATCAAGTTTTATTGCTCAAAGCATGTCTAGACCTTAACAAAATTTACAATTCAGTATAATGACAACAGTTATGAGCTTCAGACACTTTTAAAGATCACCACTGATGAAAATTGTGAGACCTGATGAAGTACATTCACAAGTATGCCTGAAATACTATGGATTTTGACTTACACTAAGTACCGTTAGTTTTAAAGACTCCATACGAAAATGCGCATTTCAAAAAAGTAATTGCATTGCTGTTTTCAGCCGACTTATTCAAATGCACAAAATGTCAAAAGTAGCAGCAAAATCGTTATGTTTCATCATTTTTAAAAATATTAATCATACTTGAAACAAAACTCTTTTGCTTGAGCTGCTACTACAGCATATTATTATTATCAACATATTATATATCATGTAGCAAACATATAAATGTGTCACGATGTGGTGGAATCAAGTGCTCGTCAATTTTTGGGCATGAGTTAATATCATTTGAAAGCTGATTTATTTGTCTTGGTTCTAACGAAATAAATATCCATTTACCTTGAACAGAATTCAAAATATTTGTGATTGAAGAAAGTGAGGGGGCTCTCGTGGCCTAGAGGTTAAGGTGTTGGCCTCTCATTCAGAGGTCCCCGTTTCGAATCCGGGTAGCGACCAAAAAATTTTCTTCTCTAAAATTGTCTCCTTTCACCTCCTTTCCTGCTCTCTAGCAATGTTCTGTTGTCTGCTTTATTTCCACTTTCTGCACCCACCCCCTCACCTCCTTTGCCCCCTCCTCTGGGCCCCTGACTCTTTCTGCAGCCTTTCTACTGCTACACCTTGGCTCCTCCTTACTGCTGTCTTTCTGCCACACCCCTGATCTTCTGGTAGGAAAGATCTACACCTAGCCTTCTCGGACAAAGGCGAAAAATCTCGGAGGGCCCGTGTGCAAGTTGCGCACGTTAAAGATCCCTTGGTGGTCTAAAATCGATAAGAGTAGGCTTCGGCCGCCACCCGGGCAAAATTCAAAATTTCCTACCAACTGAAAATATTAGGTGTGTCCCGCGCGCTCATATGACCTATGCAGTTGCGAGCGCCGTAAAACATTTTACAAAAACAAAACCAAAAAAAACAAGAAAGTGATGTCGCCTGATTTCAGTGGGGAAATTAGCGAGAAAATGGCTGCCAAAGTTTGGTAACTCCAATAGCTAAAGAGTCTTTTAAAACTGAAAAATGGCATTGTTTGTGCCTTTAATCAATGTTTTTCAGCAAAATTCACACGCAAATGTGTTTTTATATGGATCTAATAGCAGTTTTATTAAGCCAAAAATTAAAAATTCGATAAAAATTACCAAACTGGCGGAAAAATGCCTGTTTCTCCGATTTCGTTACTTTGACCAGTGCCTGATTTCACCACGCTGCCTCACAATTATGTTTTAACATGAGGCGTACAAAACAATACTGTATCATACATAGAAAATTTAGTAACATACTCAGGTTCTGACACAGACTCTATACACATTACCAATCAAATCTGATACTGATACACAAAAGGGCAATATTTAAAAGAAAGGGGGTCAATTTAATCAGGTAATGAAAAATTAACAGGAAACTGGGCTTGGATACATGTGATAAACAAAAATACTTTACACAAAGCTCACAAAGTAACTGTGAACACAGATTTCCAGAGCCTAAAAGGAATCAGTTCTCAATACAGTGAAGATGTTAAACATGAGATTGAAAGCCTCAGATACATTTTTCATTACGAGTACAACAGTCTTCCAATACAGATGGTTCATAAAACTTACCTGATCGATCAACAGATTTTTTTGATGTCGCCGTCTTTGCTTGTGATGTTTGTGGAGTCTGCAAGAAAGACATCAGAACAAAGGATAAAGAGAATACAATGGGAAAGAAGACACAGCTCAACCTATGCCTGAGGTATTCCTCCATTAAAATTTCAAGGCTCAAATTAGATCCTTTGGAAGACTTCAAATCATTGGTTGACTTTTATGTCAATACCAGAAGCTAAATTAACTTCTTTTCTCCGGCAAGCCACTACCAGTGGCTCAGTGGCTGAGAATTGCCAAGTCAGATTAGTTTTTGGCCAGTGCCAAAAACAGGTCTCCTTTACTGAGAGTTCTTTCATTAGAAGAAGAACTATCAAAATAAGTTCAGTTGTTTTGATTTAAGACCAATATAGTGACCTTATATCACTTTAAGATTTTGTACGAAAGAGAGTACACTGCATAGTGGGTTTAACCCCCCCCCCCCCCCCCCAGAAATAAAGAATTAACAAATAAATTAAATAAGAGATACAAATACACAAATTTTGACAAGTTTCTTCAAAACATAACCTCCCTATAAATTTCAAACAGAATTTATCACAATATATTTGTAGTTGATATAAGTAACTACACATTGACATTACTATTGTTAAACCTCTTGATAAAGCAAAAAAACAGAACAAATGACTTTTACTTTTAAATTATTGATGAAGGACTTCTTTCTTACACTATAGCTGCATCTTAGCTTTGCAATTTTTTTAGTTTAGTTTTAAAAGTAGAGGTTTTACGGCGCTCGCAACTGCATACGGTCATATGAGCGCCATTGCAATTTTACTATCACTGAACACATGTATTCAGTAGTATGATTGATATTAACACAATCAATTTTGAACTGATCCATATCATGTTAAGTAACAATAGACAGTACAAACCACAATGTCACTGTTCTGAGAAGACTGTGGGGCAGCTTTAGGGCTACTGAAGCTTTCTGCTTTAGCATGATGCTCCTGAAGTGCCTTAACCAGTTTGTCAATCTGCAACACAAGAAAGCAGGAGGTAAGGCAAAAAGGCAAGTCAAAGGAGCTGTTCAAAAATACTTAAAATCTCAATTGAAAATGAAACTCAAACCTTTCAATTTTATGGTACAGCGATCTCCAACTCACATCCCGAGGTTCAAAGAGAACCATGACCAGACAGAATGTCCTTCAACTCTGAAGTGATTTTCCTCCCCAAGTCTGCCAAAGATCAGTCTTTTTGAAAGAAGGTGTGCCAGGCATCCGAGCAACGCCGCTTACCCATCCGCAATGGGCTTTCCTGACCCTAAGCAGGATGTAGATGCCTGGTAAATCAGTAAAGACCTCTGTTCAGGAACTTTCAACTTTGTCCTGCCAGGTGATTTTGACCTCACCTTTCTCATAAGTACACAAGTTTATTTTTTGGAAATGTCGTTTTCAGGCATGGTGCTTATTTGTGATTAATTGTGTCTCACTGGGATACAGTGTAGGGAGCATATCCGCCCAGGACACACCTTCAACTTCTTGTTCAAATCAATGCCTTTCCCCTGCCACACTATTTTGCATGTGTATGGTATGCCTAAATGCTGAGCTTCCTTTCTTGTTGCATGAGTTGACTTCACGAAGATGATGTTTACAAATCTATGGAGAGAGTGCTGTCGAGGTGTGTGAACATGTCAGCAATCTTTAGTGTTTCCCCTTTGATAGAGATGGCCCAATGTGGTGGTTCCTCATAACTTTTGCAGTGTGAGCTGATTCAATACGAAAGACCCTTGTCTTCTTCCTACTGACAGTGAGACTGGCCCCCCTGACCCACCACCACAATCTAAAAAAATGGTGGCATATAGGCATATATATCTGGTTTGTGACTGGTGCAAAGATGACATTCATGATGTCATAAAATGGAGCTAATAGTAGGCTATGATAAAATCTGCAAGAATTTATGTAGTAGTAGTAGTAGTATAGGGTTTTACGGCGCTCGCAACTGCGTAAGGTCATATGAGCACGCGAAACACAAGTTGGTTTTGTTCACAACAGTTCGCTGTACGGCTGGCTCGGGTCAGTAGTTAAATCTTAAAATGTTTAAAAATCAGTGTAAATATACATATATTTTTAATCTAAAACAATTTTTCTAGTTAACATAAAAAAATTTTAATAGTACAGTTTTACTTTACAATTTGCCATAAAGGCCAATGGCCTTCATAAAATTCAAAATTTTGCTAGGACCAATGACGGAAAAGATATGCAATTTCTTGCATTTATAATATATATTTCCTTCGGATCTCTCCAAAGTCTAGACATTCAGTAAAGATGTGTCTAAAGGTAGAATCTGTGTTGCATCCGACACAGAACGGCTTCTCATCTCCTTGTAAGAGGTATTTGTGGGTCAGGGCCGTGTGTCCGATGCGCAATC
>NW_004797825.1:48756-51923 GCF_000002075.1 Aplysia californica
AGGGGGGGGGAGGAGGTGACTGCTCGATTGAAATTATGACATTGTTCTTAAATCTTCAAATTGTTTGTGATTCCCCCCACTCCAAAACGGAGGAAAAAACGATCGTTCATTGAAAAGACATCCGCAATCTTCATTTAGATCTAGATTAGATCTAGATAAGCCTCGAAACTAGATAATATATATATGATTTATGTCTGTCCGTCTAGATCTAGACCTAGACCATAGATCAAGAAGGACCTAGGTTTACCCTGAGCCAAGAGGGCGCTGAAACTTTCCAAAATCACAAAAGAGTTCCCTTACCGGGTCTCTATACTTTGTGGCTTTGTTCCCAGTTACCGACACTCCCTTTTAAAAAAACTTAAAAGCAACAAATTATAATTTATGGGACTGTTGGTCAGTCAGGAGGAGGAGAAGAGAAAAAAAAAAAAAAACAGTTCGCGAACGGGATCGAACTGCTCATCCTAAAATCATTGCATGGCTCAAACGCAGACGTGCTGTCTATTCGGCCATCAGCACTTCCGACAGCCAGAGGTAGATTAAGCATGATAATAATAAACACTTCAATCTTTGGTGCCATGCGGTTGGCTATTCTTAGTGTCTTAGATGTAGTCACGTGATTGGAGGGGTATCCTGGTCTGACGTCAAACAAGATTAGTGCCTTACCTAAAAATAGTTTGCGTCTTTTTACGTTTAATCGCATGTGGCATGCCCCCCTCGCCTAAAAAGAATCTGGGGGGTTTCCCCCAGCATTTCAAATGATTTGATGTTTTGGCAATTAGGATTGATATTATTTAGGAAAAGGCTAGCCGTACTTAATGACGGCTAGACTGGCAGTCTAGCCGTACTTAAGTACGGCTAGACTCGCAGTCTAGCCGTACTTATTCTTAATATGATGGCTAGACTGACCATTTACAAAAAATAGGCCTACTGAATTGTAAATATACATTTTTAGTGTGCAGTACCTAAAGTATTTGTATTTGAGACGAAACCAGGTACCTTAATGACAGGGCATGTATTTTAAACCTCCTGTTTTCTAATGTTAATAGGGCCTAAGATAAGTACGGCTAGACTCTCAGTCTAGCCGTACTTAAGTACTGGTAGACAGCCAGGCTAGCCGTACTTAAGGATGGCTAGACTGTCAGGCTAGCCGTACTTAATATTGATGGTTGAATTGTAAATGAAATTTTTAGTTCACAATGCCTAAAGTATTTGTATTTCAGACAAAACCAAAAGGTGCCTTACTGACTTGCATGTATTTGAACCTGAATAATTACTAGATCTAGATCTAATGAGACCTGTGTACTTAACAGTTGGGCCAAACCCAGGGTTGGTGATTGTTTTGATTTTTTTTATAAAAAGCAAAAAAATCGATTTTTTAAATTTAAATCAGATTTTTTTTTATTTAATTAAATAGAATTTTTTTGATTTTTAAAAAAAATGTTGACACAGTTTGGGATTTTTGGTGGCTAAAAGTATGTTCTTTCAGTGCAAAATGCATTGTCTTTATTTTAACTAATGATTAATTTAAGCAACTGCAATTTTAGAAAGCCTTAATCTGCTATATCAGTGAATTATGGCTACAGACAAAAAATGAAGAAAATGTCAGTCTAAAAGGAAGGGGGGGGGGGGGGTAATTATGCAATGATAAACTTGCATTTTATTTTTATTACAGTGTGTGTGTGAGCACGCGCTTGTGTTTGTCTAAAAAGAAAAAGAAAATGCTAATTTCAATTATGAAAAAAAAGTAAATTGAATACTGTATTATTTTACTACTGACAGGGGGGGAAAGCAGACTTTTAAGCAATTTTAGTCTACTAAACCTTATATCTGTTTTATAAAACCAAGGAAAGGAATTCTGAATGTTTAAAGATGTAAAAACAGAAAACATTTTTTTAAAGTGATTTAAATCACTGGGTTTTATTTTTAAAATCAAGTTGATTTAAATATAAAAAAATCAACTGATTTAAATCGACCCGATTTAAATCAACCCAACCCTGGTTTTCAATTATGAAAAAAAAGTAAATTGAGAACTGTATTATTTTACAGTGACAGGGGGGAAAGCAGACTTTTAAGTATGATTATATTAGTCTACTAAACCTTATATCCGTTTAAAATAAAACCAAGGAAAGGAATTCTGAAAGTTTAAATATGTAAAAACTGAATACATTTTTTTGAAAAGTGATTTAAATCACTGAGTTTTATTTTTAAAATCAAATTGATTTTTAAAAATTTTAAAATCAACTGATTTAAATCAACCCAGCTCTGATTTCAATTATGGGGAAAAAAGTAAATTGAATACTGTATTATTTTACAGTGAAAAGGGGGGAAATCAGACTTTTAAGCATGATTATATTAGTCTACTGAACCTTATATCTGTTTTATGAAACCAAGGAAAGGAATTCTGAATGTTGAAATGTGTAAAAACCGAATAAAAATAAATTTTTTAAAAAGTGATTTAAATCACTGATTTTTATTTTAAAAATCAAGTTGATTTAAATTTAAATTTAAAAAATCAACTGATTTAAATCAACACAACCCTGGCCAAACCTAGATCTAAGTACGGCTAGACTGGCAGTAAGTACGACTAGCCACTTCGAAAATAGTTTGCGTCTTTCTACGTTTAATCGCATGTTTGGAGGAGTGAAATGTTTTTTGATGCGTCCTTGACTTCGAGAAAAAGTTTCTGACTTGTGTTTGAGTCACGATACTGCATACATAATTTAGTTTTTAGGCCTATGATACGCAACACGCATGAATGCTGACACTAGTCTGGATATAAGGCATCTATTGGATTTAAGATTAGTCTTGAAAGTAATCAGCTGTGCTCGAAAAACTTTAATGTGTGTCTTTGTTCAAAGAATCCGTAGAGAAAAGTCTCTCGGAATTCTGATTCTGATGTCAACCATGCCTAAATTTACCAAGTTGCGATAGGTGACGGGCTGTTGGGAGTGAACGCTTGAAATGCCGCGTGGCTGAGCACTTCCATCTATCATCAACAGTACCCATCTGTTCTGATGTTTTTTTGGTGCATGATATAAATACCAGTAAAATGAGCTTGAGTCCATTTTCCTGCCCATTCAACACTTTTGTTTTCGATTCCCGCAGTCAGGGAATCTTCAAAAATTTTTATTTTTGCAGTTTAGTTACAAAAGTGTCTGACTATGCTA
>NW_004797825.1:52195-55887 GCF_000002075.1 Aplysia californica
GCAGTCTAGCCGTACTTATTTTCGATTTGACTGCCAGTCTGGCCATTTATAATAATATACGTTGGGAATTGTGAACATACACTTTTAGTGGGCAGTACTGTAATGTATATGTATATGAGACGAAACCAGGTACCTTAAATGACAGGGCATGTGTCGTAAACAGGTAGTTTTTTAATGTTAATAGGGCCTAAGATAAGTACGGCTAGACTGGCAGTCTAGCCGTACTTAAGTACGGGTAGACAGCCAGGCTAGCCGTACTTAAGTACGGGTAGACAGCCAGGCTAGCCGTACTTAAGGATGGCTAGACTGTCAGGCTAGCCGTACTTAATATTGATGGTTGAATTGTAAATGAAATTTTTAGTTCGCATTGCCTAAAGTATTTGTATTTCAGACAAAACCAAAAGCTGACTTGCATGTATTTGAACCTGAATAATTACTAAATCTAGATCTAATGAGACCTGTGTACTTTACAGTTGGGCCAAACCCAGATCTAAGTACGGCTAGACTCTCAGTCTATCCGTACTTAAGTACGGCTAGCCACTTATTTACTTGAAAACAATTAATTTGCAAGGGTTTAAGTGGCCATACATGTGTGTTCTATATACAGCAAAAAGTAGGGCAGTTTAGCCTTCCGCCTCAAACTCAAATCAATGACAATGCATCTGATCTGTGTGCGTGCAGGTGCACTGGGCTATACTTCATAGGCCTTGGCCTTGGCGTAGATTAGGCCTAGAAAGTGGCTATTCTCACCCGAAAGTGGCTATTCTCACCCGCCCGGAAGTTCTCGCAAGATCAACTCCTCCCCTCTTCTCTCTCTCTCTCGTCTCTTTCTGAATACTGTCTATCGGTGTGGACGATCAAATTGACCAAAACAAAGTAAAAAAATGATGTTAAAACACAAAAGTAAATTAATTTGGTTGTCTACAAAGATGCAACGGCTATTTAACTTTTCGAATCGAGCCGAACTACGCGGGTCGCCATTTTGTTTTGCCCGGAAATTCTCGCGCTACTCCTCTCTCTCTTTCTCTCTCTCTCTCCACTGCCTACAGACAAAATTGTACGCTTTTAGTAGGCTACAGTTGTAATGGAACGTTTGTTCACGGCACAGAATTCTACAATTTTTCTGTTATCACAGTGTAGAATTCTGTGGTTTAGGGTGAACGCAAAATTTGGTGAACGCGCACCGGGTGAGAATAGCCACAAGACTCGCCTGCACTATTCTCACTCCGGGTGAGAATAGAGGTGGCCTTCTCACCCGCCCGGAAGTTCTCGCAAGATCAACTCCTCCCCTCTTCTCTCTCTGTCTCTTTCTGAATACTGTCTATCGCCACTATCGGTGTGGACGATCAAATTGACCAAAACAAAGTTAAAAAATGATGTTAAAACACAAAAGTAAATTAATTTGGTTGTATACAAAGATGCTACGGCTATTTAATAAAACTTTTCGAATCGAGCCGAATTACGCGGGTCGCCATTTTGTTTTGCCCGGAAATTCTCGCGCTACTCCTCTCTCTCTTTCTCTCTCTCTCTCCACTGCCCACAGACAAAATTGTACGCTTTTAGTAGGCTACAGTTGTAATGGAACGTTTGTTCACGGCACAGAATTCTACAATTTTTCTGTTATCACAGTGTAGAATTCTGTGGTTTAGGGTGAACGCAAAATTTGGTGAACGCGCACCAGGTGAGAATAGCCACAAGACTCGCCTGCACTATTCTCACTCCGGGTGAGAATAGAGGTGGCCTATTTGGCCTTAGAAAGGCCGGCGCTTTTTCGGTAGTTCCCACCCCGCATTTGTTATTCGCCGGTATTGGCCCCAAGAGTAGGGGGGTTTCAGGGGGGCTTGCCCCCCTGACCTAATAAAAACATGGTGGGGGGTTTCAGGGGGGCATGCCCCCCTGAATTTTACCACAATTTAATGTTTTGCAGTTGTTAGGTTTGATATCTTAGCTTGCCGCGAATCAAACGTATATATATCTAGATGTAGGTCAGACTCAATCAAATAAGGGGGGTGGGAACTACCGAAAAAGCGCCGAAAGGCCTAAGACCTAAGACTAAAAATTTACTAAACTTATCAATTATAACTGATTCAACAAATCACTGTCTAGATCTAGATTCTAATTACTCTAAAAGAAACCCTAGATCTAGATTACCTAGATCTAGATCTAGTCTACTAATCTTCTAGCTAATGCCTCGCGTCACTTGCGAACTTCAACTTTCAAGCAACATCAGAGCAAAAAAGGAAGGCGAGAAACCCTGCTGGGCAAGTGTAAACAAAATGTTATCGTTATAAGAATCTAATAGATGACAAATTAAATCTATAGACTCATTACCTTTTGATTTGCTTTGATACCAGCAGCTTTTGCAAGTTTTTGAAGCTCGTGATACTTCATTGTTTCAAAATGTAGATCTATATCCTCGCCAGGTTCCATGGTGGGCATTTTGTTGCGTGTTTGACAATGTTTTCATCCAAGTTTCATTCAAGTCTCAAGTTTCGCTTCCGCTTCTCCGGGGTAAGGTAACTCTAGGTAACCCGCTCTTCAGTTTGAAAAAGCCATTTGGAAATTCGATTGGCTGCCTCGATGGAAATCCACCGTGGAAGTGAAGATTCGCATTTTCTTTCGTTTGTGATTCCTTTCGCTAGTTTAGTAGGCCTCGTTTTATGTTCTTTTTGATAGTACCAGAGAGTCTGATAGTACCCAAGGAGGTTAAAAGTAAGCTTTTTGTTTTAAGCTCCTTGATATTACCAGAGACCTCTCTGATAGTACTAACACTGCCGTTTCAACTTTCCTTCTGCAGCCAGGTCAAGTGCACTCGGCACATTTTTTTGCGGATTTCAACCACTCCTCTCTCTCTCTCTCTCTCTCTCTCTCTCTCTCTCTCTCTCTCTCTCTCTCTCTCTCTCTCTCTCTCTCTCACCTCTCTCTCTCTCTCTCACTCTCTCTCTCTCTCTCTCTCTCTCTCTCTCTCTCTCTCTCTCTCTCTCTCTCTCTCTCTCTCTCCCTCCCCCTTTCTCTCTTTGTATATATTATATATATATATATATATATATATATATATATATCTGCACATGATCTCTCTCTCTCTCTCTCTCTCTCTCTCTCTCTCTCTCTCTCTCTCTCTCTCTCTCTCTCTCTCTCTCTCTCTCTCTCTCTCTCTCTCTCCTCATTTTATACCCCCCTACTTTCGCCGGTCCCACCCCCTCCCCCACTCACACACACCACTGTAAACATTATAATATAATATTATGTGAAAGGGCTGAAACATGCAGTGTCAAGAAACAATATTATGAACAATGTATGATGGAATACTGAGATTAATAGAAAATGACTTGATCGGCATAAAAAAGGAACACGATTAGAGTCTATGCTAGAAAACAAACAGAAAGTGAGAAGCAATAAACTGCTAGTCATTTACTTTCTACACACCCACCCACAGTATCGATGTGCACTCGATCTGTAATTGTATAATAAGAACTGTCCAGTATGATGACAAAAAGTCAATTGATACTGTACCAGTGACGATGTCCCTTGCATATTAAGTCTACAATCAGATATTAAACTCGCCTAAAAAAAAGTCAAGGAACAACTCGTGTTTCCTCCTTTCAAATTTGAACTTCAATATCTCGCAAATCCGTTAAGTTCAGTCAACCGAACTTGGCACACGCACTGACGGCTAGACACAGTTCGCCTGT
>NW_004797825.1:55987-71917 GCF_000002075.1 Aplysia californica
CGAACTTGGCACACGCACTGACGGCTAGACACAGTTCGCCTGTACAGCAAAGTTGCCCGCACCAGCTTCACAGCGACTGCGCAGGGCATTCTGAAACACAGCCGAAAAGCATGAAAAATGGGCTAAATTTCTCTGCTTCAGCAACATTGGCATAGGGACTGTTAGCTAAAACTAAGCTTGGCACGTGCTAAACAGATGTCTTAGCTGTGAATTGCTCACTTACTAACCTTTATAAGCCAGCATTTTTCAGCCATGTTTCATTACAACACGATGGTCCAATCACGCTCGCTGCCTGACGTCGACAGAAGACGAGCCCTTGCCTGGCTTCCAGATGGCTCCACGTTCCCAGTCGTTGCACACAGACTTCGGGGGTCCCCATCAGTCATATAGAGGCTGCAAGAACGATTACGAGCGACCAGAAGGGTCAAGGACAGACCTCGACCAGCGCCACGCCGTTTGACCAACACCAGCATCGACCGGTTCATCGTCAGACAGGCCGTGACGTCACGAACCACCACTATAAACCACATCAGGGACCAACTACAGGTGACAGAAAATGTCCACGAGAGCGAGGAGACGGTAAGGAACCGTATCCGTAGAGCCAGATTCGCTTCTTGTGTCCCTGCCAGGCCCCCAAGGCACACGCCGCCCCACAAAGCAGCTCGCCGGGTGTGGTCTGCTCGCCATTCACAGTGGACACGACGTCAGTGGTACCAGGTAGTCTTCTCGGACGAATCCAGATTCAACTTGCTGCACCCAGACAGGCGAGCCCACGTCAGGAGGTGCCGAGGAGAGATGTTCCACCCTGAGTGTATCCAGCAGGTGGTGCCCAACGGTGGAGGGTCCGTTCTGGTGCGGGGAGGCTTCTCAGCTCACCACAAGACCCCCCTGTACCGTATACAGGGCAATTTGACCGCGGCAAGTTACAGAGAGGAAATTCTGCGTCCCCTTGTTGTTCCTCTCCTGCAGCAGATGGGACCCCAGGCTGTACTGCAGGATGACTACGCCACGCCACATCGCATAATTATAGAACTTGGTGTCTTGCTCAATTATTCTGGTCTTGCTGGGGTGACGGTGGAAAAAGGGAGGGAAGGGAGCCGATTGTTTTCGGCCCAGACTCTGACGGCCGAGTGCCTATCGCTCCTCGTTATAATTCTCCTTATACTTCTATTTAATTTATATCTTCTCTAGACGATTCCTCATTTCGCCGGTTAGACTCATATGGGCCAGGTAAATTATTAGTGGGGAGAAAGCGATAAATAAACACCAACCAGGAACTATAGGTGGCTAAAAATTCAATAAACAAAAAAGATTAGCGCTATGCTGACAATAAATGTTCTGATGATAGTCAGAGAAAGGCTGAATGATCAATACATGCAGTGGCGGTGGGTAGTGAAGGGCTCACGGGCTTGAGCCCCCCAACCCATCCCCCAAGTCTATCCCAAGGCAAATAAAAATAACGAAATAAGCAATTGAAACTGTTCTGATCGACAGCAATGAACACAGAGTGATGAACTTGGCGGTTTGCTCGTTTATCCAATCACTGTTGTCCCCGCTTACAATTATAGTAGTCTAACAGCCAATCAAATGTCTTTAGGGCTCAGCGATCAACCAGCCCGTTCCCACGGTCTCTCCTTAATGAAGCCCTTCTTGTAAAAAGATAGAAGACTTGAAGAAAATAACACTGCACAGAGGGCTCACGCTCTCCCAGCCCAGACAATGGGGTGAAAGTTTACGACACACTTTCCCCCAGTGACATAGTTACCTATGCGCCCATTGGGCCTTTGTTAGGCGCGTTCTATTTTCTGCAACAACACGACACAATCCACCTCATAGACGATGTGTGTTTGGAGTGCTGTGTGTTTGTGCCGCTGAGATTTAACAGTTATTAATTACATCAAACTATTTTTGCGGCAACTTTTTCATCAAATAAAAACGAATTAGAAAAATTTTGAGGTGAAACGGCTTCGTCCCCATCATCCAGAAGAATTTAACGTAGAACAAAGAGATGGAAGACAATAGACAAGGGTGACTCTTCTCGTTAGATTGGTTCTCAAAATGCCGTGGCTCGCCGTGAGCATAGAAAAATCATCACTGTTTTGTTCTTATTGCTTGTTATTTGGTGGTAAAGAAGTGGAAGAAACCTAAGCCCCACCCAAATCTTGGTCCACCCACCGCCACTGAATACATATATATTGCTGATAAAACAATTCATGTGTCTGTGCTGCTCAAGACAGTCTCATTCTTAATTTTGTAAACAACTCAGAGGCCAATTTGGCAATCAAGGGATGCTCTATTCGACATTCGTTCTAAGGGCGTCGATGGATTTGCCCAGCAGACTGACGTCATCGCTGAACCCACCGAGTTCGGTTTATCCCAACTCCTTGGTTTATCCTCATACAAAGTTCCGCGACGTGACGGTTTGACGGGAGACGATTTAAAGTTACGAGCCGGCGCGATAAACAAACGTGAAGGAATGAGGCTGTCTCGACAAAACAGCAGTGAATCCCACATGTCTATTTGAGCGTCTTCAAATCGGCAAGGTGCTTTTGGAATGTTGATACATGTTTGTGTGGATTTACTTAAAACTGAATTAAAATCATCAGCAGCAATAAATCTCTTGTCAACAGTCCAGCTGACAAAATTTGACCGTCACCGCCGGTCTTGTTTAGTTAACAAACCGCCCCAGTGCATAGGTCTGATAAGTATGACTAGAGTTTTTAAAAAATAAAAAAAGGAGAAGAAAGCTAAAATCTTAGATGGACAACCAAAGTCTTTAGCTGTTAAAACAACACAAAATACAGCAGATGCTGGTATTTTTCCCCTTCAGCCTCAACCCCTTCCCCTCAATAAAAAAATTATTAAGAAATAATAATTACAACCTAAGAAACAAAAATAAACAAAAAAGAACAATATTCTTATCCCCCAAAGCACACACTTCAAAAAGCAGGGTGGAAGTAACAACATAAAAACAATTGGCAAGAGCAGCATTGATCGATAAGCAGCAATATTTGATTAGGTATCTTAAAGAGCAGTCTTTTTTAATTAAAAAAAAAAAGAAATGTAGATTGTGTATTATATGTATTTTGTTTGTGAAACTATATATAGTTTCACAAACAAAATACATATAATATACAGTCGAACTTGCCTTTACGGAAACCTGCATAAAACGGAAACCTGTCTTAACGGAATCTCCCCGCGATCCCCCCTTGATATTCCTCTTTAATTACCTGTATAAAACGGAAACCTGTCCAACGCGGAAACGGAAAGAAAAATCCGCTCCCTTCAGAGGGTTTCACCTGTCTAAGACGGAAAACGCTTTGCCCGCTCAGCCCTGACTTGAAAGAAAACTCGCAAGTTTGGTCCCGTCAGCTCTAAACTTATCGCTATGGTCATGCCGCTGGATGAGGAAGGGGAGTAGGGGTGCAAAATTTAGGGGGTAGATAAGTAGCTTAGAACTTTTATTCTCCTTGGGTAGACGTGACCTCATCATATGAGCCCGGAGCGGTGCAGGGTGTGAAATCTCACGACTGCCCGTGAGAGTGCTGGAACAGCGAGCCACTACGGAAACTTTCCTGGGTAACCAGAAGCCAGAGGTGTGAAATTAGATTGACCAATGCCTGCCGTCCTGATCGTATGGCTAGCAGAGAAAAGAGTTCCTCGAATCGTTGTTACAATGATGGCAGTGAGGGGTAGCATTGGTGGGTGGGGCTAAGGGTGGAAGTGTGGAAGCAAAGGAGATGTTCAAACGTTTCTGTTGTATAATAGGTCAAACAGTAGTCATATGAAAGGCAAGCACTGGTGGTAATTGGATAAGTAAAAGTGACGCACGTCATTATCAGACAGGATAGCAGTTGAGAGGTGTGAAGTTTTGACCACTGCTTGCCGATCGGACAAGCGATCCTTGATCCCACCGGCTGGACCTTTGAACCCCCCCCCCCACCTCCCTCTTAAATTCCCCTGTCTAAGACGGAAAATGATCTCAGACGGAATTTTTCCCCCGCTCCCTTGCGATTCCGTCTTACACAGGTTCGACTGTGTATGTTGTCTAAGCTTTGGATAATTACATGGTTGCCTTAATCAAGGGAAAGAACTAGACTTAGAAAAGCTAAAGCAGTTTTCCTTGGGTAGTCTACCTTATCATCTACAGTCCAGGGATTCAAAGAGTAACACACTGGTTATGTGTGAAGAGTGAATGAAATAAAAGGCAACTTTAAAGCGGAAACATACCATTATTATATCACAGCTATGTGGATTCATCTGTCCACATTAGAAGGACTCTGATAATAAAAACAACATTAAGAACGACAAGTATTCCAAAGAAGAAGAAGAAGACGAAGGAGGAGGAGGGAGAGAAGGATCGGAGGAAGAGGAGGAGGAGGAGGAGCAGGAAGTGGAAGAGGAGGAAAAGCTATAACAATCAGCAACAACAAAACAAACCAACAGCAAAAACAAAACAATGATAACAACAACAATAATAACGCGGCCAAATAAAATTTTTAAAAAAATGTACGTTTGTACTGGCCTGGTCGTGTCGTACTTTTGTCCTTTTTTAAAACACTTAATTGATTTATGTCTAACCCAAGAAGAAGCGCATTTTATGTGCTCACCTCCCACACATTGACTCAAAGCAATTTAAAGACGTGGGTCAGACATATACTAATGAACTAATGTAAACAGGTGCATTTAGGATTATATGCGTAAAGTCACTCACTGACAGAGATACACACAGACAAACCGACCAATAGACATGATACAGACACACGCACACACATACACACCCTCACACACAAGCACTTATTATACACGCTCGCACACACAAACGTGCATAAGACGCCCGTGCGTTTTCCTATTGACAGTCCGCTGACAGCCGCGAAGGGGGCGTGGTCGTTAAAGGTGATGTGCCGGTTTAAATTTCCAATTTGAGCGAAGTTGAAACTGTTGTACGATTATATTTCTTCTTTATAAATATGATGGAGTTTTAGTATTCTTCTCGAGTAAATTATTAAAAATTATTGATGATTTTTAAAGAGGTAGGCGGAGAAAATTTTTTAATTAAATCGATGTCTTATTTTTAGCAGTCGCACATGGGATGCATACGTAAAGTCTCGTGACTAAACCGGCTTTTCGTTACCCCACGAGAACTGGGCCCTGACAAACGGACACGGCAATGAACTACGACGGCACGAATGGTACTGAAATGGACACTTCTGATTCAAGGAAAAGACCTTTAGACGGCGAAACAGATAATGGGGTCACCAAGAGATCTAACCAGGGTGGAGGTTAGGATGCTTTTTGGATTATATTTATGTAGGAGCGAAGAATTTGCACCTTGTCTTATTGATGAACGGCCAACATGGCGGCTCGGATCGTGCAGCCGGTGATCGCGATTTACTGCACTTTCGTTCTGATTTTATTAGGGCTCGTTTGTTTAAGTTAGGGTTTGAAATGCTTTCGTGATTGGTAGATAAATATTGATTTGTTTTATTCATAGTAAGTATCAGGTTATGGTGAGCTTTTTCTGCGTGAAGCCAGTGAAATCCGACGTCCGGGTTGACTTTCGTTGTTTCGTGTAAGGACATGCATGCGCAAACGTGTCAATATATGATGAATTTTGCAACAAATTTTGCTATTATCAACATTATTGAGCGAAAAAAATATGAAAATGTTAGCTTTATTTTAAATCTAAAAGTTTGTGGCAGTGCTCATGGAAGTATGTAGTGGATTATGCCTTCACGTATGTTTGTTCTGACAGACGGAAGTTACTGCTGCGGTCACCTCAGCTGAGCCGCGAAGGGCATGCATACTAAGCGGAAAATTATGACGTTGACCGACCTAAATTCTCGCAAGTTTTGATAGATCAAGATCTAGATCTAGTTGAAAATGTTTTTTGTTTTACAATGATACTTTATTAGTTTATTTATTTGAGTATGTAAATTGTATGCTTAATCATTAAGGATCAACCTATTTCTAGGTCAGTGAATGATACGAGTGACTTCCACTTCGTTTGGACTCGTTTCTGTGCAACACACCCACTTGCAAGCTCAGTGCCTGTGTCGGTGTGATCAACGGCTCCTGCCCACGTGTCAAAAGCTACTCATCCTGATGTTTTAGCTTTTCAATTGATACTAGAGCTTCAAAGGCAGGTTTTCTCCATAACTATTGCACTGGAGCAAGAGGCAGATTGTTAGGGCTGCCAAAAAATAGTTCTCCAGCCAGGATACCTGGGAGTTCAAGACACCATACTGCAGAATGAGTGAACTTGAGGCCAGGGTCTTTCAAGGTGATGATGCAATTTTAACATTTTCCCTCATGTCTTCTGACAACGTTTCGTCATCATTCATCGACATCGCATCAACATCGATCATTGAATCAGTTCACCTGCATTCCTCCTCTTCAATG
Organism: Aplysia californica; assembly: GCF_000002075.1. Classification (NCBI taxonomy): domain Eukaryota; kingdom Metazoa; phylum Mollusca; class Gastropoda; order Aplysiida; family Aplysiidae; genus Aplysia; species Aplysia californica. Next base: position 62,390 of record NW_004797825.1, read on the forward strand.
GTTTGGAATTGATTTCGTCATAATGACAATAATGTTGTAGAACAGGAAAGCTAGAATCTAGATCTGTCGAAAGTTTACAGTCGTAGGCTAGACCTATGCATTCTTATATATTTCTGCACCATGTATGTTAGAACTGTGTGCTTTTAGCAAACTCTGAAGCTTCAACTCAGTTTAGGTTTGGGAGCTGTGTTGTGGATTTTGTGTTGAAATAGTTGTGCCACATCTTCATTTAGTTCATTGCCTGTGATTTGCATTCTGAGAAGCCTTCTGAGAATGGAAAACTGCTATCACCTTCAGCTATTTATGACTGCCCTACACCCTTTTGGTGTTAAGAGTTTTAAAAAAATACTTAATAAACAAGCATAATTTCTAGATTGTATTTATAGGACTCGGGTGTGGAAAGCTTGAAGTGGAAGGGAGTTCTCACAGACTGTGCCTTAGGTTATAAATGGTAGGCTACAAGTACAAGGGCATTTAAAATATTATAATTTATAGTAGTGGATATGAACGTTTTCAAACTTGTTGATTTTCTCATAGGATTCAGTCATAAATTTAGGAATATTTTGTGCTATTGTACAAGAACTGCCGCGGGCTGTGTTTTCCTTGAATTATGGAAGCAAGATTGTTGCTGTGCTGTGTACTATAGGATCTGACGAGTTCCTCGCTGTAATTGTTCTGTAGATTTTTTCTAGAACTTTGAATTTTAATTGAGTCATCGGCTGCTTTTCCTTTTTTTGGACTGAAACCATGCACAAACCACAAAATCTCTGACATATCTCCGTCACATTTTAGGCCACAAAACCATTGATGCAGTAATTCATGCACATTGACAGTCGTCACCGCCATTGTTAAGCGCTCCTCCATTGACAATACTGTGCAACTACTTCGTCGTACTTGTTGTCTTGTCATGTCATGCCTTGGTACTGTTAGTATACACTCTGAAAACTATGATCTATGTGTACAGTTCAGATGTTATTGTGTTTGTAACTTATTTAAGTCTAGGCCTACTAAAACTTTTAAAACATAAATGCAAGCCTGTTTACAAATAATTTATTTTCCTGTGTCCATGACTGGTAACAGTTTGCACAGGTTTTTCAGAATTTTTCTTGTCATACTCGATTTAAAACGTACACATAGTGTCAGAAATCCATAATGTCTATAAAATATATAGTATAAAGTCGCTCCTTTGGAAAAATCGTTTCTAGATTTATATTGCTGATGATTAAATGCATGTTTCAGCCTGCACCCCTTTTTTGATCTCTTGTTGATGAGTCATGTATGAGGTCCAATTGCCAAGCAGAACAAACTTCTTTTTCATGGAGTGGTTTAAATTTGTATATTTTATAAGCTAGATCTAGATCTATATTAAATTAAAATGTTCTTCTGCATGATCCAGATCAGTCATTTTCGGGGTTTTTTTTTTTTTAATTTGGGCTCTGGAATTTGGGTTCTGTGTATGCCTGTCACTTTTTGCAGTTTTTTTTCATTTTTTTTTTCATCTGGAACATTTGGAAGAACTCTGACATAAATGATTGTTTTATTATCCCTTTTTGTAGAAGTATTGTTTGTTTGTTCTGCTGGAATTTTAAAAATTAGATTTAATTTTTAAGATAAGTGTATGGCAAAGAAAATCAGCAAAATAAAAAAAAGAGAGAGAGAGAGAGAGAAACATATTTTTGACATTTTCATTTTACAGAGACATTGATAAGTGCTGTGCCGGATAATGTCCCAAACGGTATGTATATCTTTTTTCCCCCCAATTTTCCTTATTTCAGGACATTTCGAAGGGTTATCTGTCAATTGCTGCCTTTTTAGTAGTGTGTAGGTTGTAGGTACAATTGCTGCTCTATTGCTCGAGTTTTTTGTCCCTGCCACTACCGTGATTACGTCTTATTTGGTTATAAAATATGTCCAGCATTTGGCTGTTTACTTTCTTCTAATGTATGTGACTAAAGGCTGCAATTAATAACAATATTTGTAAAACTTGTGTAAAGTGAGTTTCCATATTCCTCCGTTGAAACTCTTTGGCATTGATTTTCTGTTTTCATTGGACTTCTCTCTTGCAGTATTTATCATAATTTTACCCGCACTTTCATGAAAAATCTTTCTGATGTATGAATTTCAGCCGTTGACTGAAGAAAGATCCCTTTCCTTTCATAATTTTTTTTGTCATGCTTTCAATAAAAAGCCTAGAGTTATGATTTAACTACCCTTTTTTAAACGATTGGAAAACTCTAAGAGTAAACTGAAGAGGGTTTGGTATTGTTGGAGCTATTATAAAAACTGATAGAAAATTTAACTTGAAATTGCTCTCCTTTGGTTATCACTTTTTAGGACAGCAGTGAATATTATTGCAATTGGTCGGTACATTTTCTGTTATGAGAAGTGAGCCTTTCTTTTTATTGAAGGCCAGTTTAGTTTAGTATTAATTCTTCCCATTAATTCTTTTCGGACGTAGTTTTTTGGGGGTCTAGACATAATTAACTTGTGGCTCAATTTGGCTATGCAGGTGGTGTACAAAATAACTTCATGGAAGCAAAACCATCACTCAAAATGTAATGTATGATATATCAAATTGAAGAAAATTGAATGTGGAATACATCCCAATTTGAAACAAGGATTAATTTTGAACATAAGTATGCATTAGAAATGTTAGAAATGTCGATGGTGATGAGAAAAATTAATTTTGACGGAAAAAATTACATTCACCAAACTTGTGAAAGCAAATCAGCATAGGTATCTTATCATATACAGGCCAAGAGCATAATCCATAAATTTCTGAATGCGCAGCTTTTTATTTGAAAGCAAAATTCTAATTTTTGTTTGAATTATAAATGATATTTATACCGAGTCCGGTTACATCGTTTTGTTGATACAAGACCGCAAGAACCAATTCACTCGTTTTTCCCCAAACCCTCGCTTTGAAAAAGTGAAACTTGATGTTTTCGTTTCCTAAATCCTTTCTGAGTTTTTCAATAGCAATAAAAAGTATTTATAAATGATATATATATATCATTCATTGTATAAAACTGCTGTGTGCCATTTTGAAAAGTGACATTTGATGGAGTCTAAACACTTATCATTTTATTTTTTACATTTCTTATAAATTTTCAAACAAATGTATTTTTATACACTAAATTTATAGGAAAACCAGTGCTTTTGACCAACTGGGGAAACAGCGAGGTCAAGGGTTGAAAATTAAAATTGTCTTTTGTTAGCTCTTTCTTGTGAAGTCTGATGTTCGAGGTTTTTACTTTTATGTTGTCTTTTAAGCTCTTGTGCTTCAACTTTTAATATATTTTAGTTACAATATTGAACCATTGCCACTCTTTCTTCCCTCTCTCAAGTTTCAGTGGTCTACGGTCTCTTCGTTTATGCTTCTTGCTTAAACAGGGATAATGTTTCCTATACACAATTCCTGTATAATCAAAATGCTATGATTTGGAACATCATCACAAAGACTTGAAAGATTTCACTGTCTTTTAATAGATTTCTTTAACACTTTGTTCTGAGAGTAGAGTTCCTAACCTTTTAACATTTACTTGTTTTATGAAAGGCACTACAGGTGGCTACATTCCCATTCCCCCTTGTTTGTTAGGATGCCTTGTGAGTTTGTGTTTTTATTTATCTGGGTTGATGATTGTAGCTTCTCATATGCAGCCAAAAGTGAACAATTTTTCAATAGCAGGTCTAAAAGTCTATGTTTAGACCTGTTGTCCATCATCATGTAGCCTAATCAGGTTCTTGTCAAAAGTGTTAAAATGAAGAAATCGACATTTTTCCGACTGTTGGGCAATATTTTTGGGTGGTTTTTTTTTAATGTTTTAAAATTTGGTGTAACACCTTTTTTGACCTTTTAAATACACATTTCAGGGTGGGTGAGCTGAAACAAAAGTTGTTAGTCAAGGCACAGAAAAACGAAAATTTACAGGTTTCATGGACACTCAAGCATATGGGGAAAAAATTGATGGAAGCCTGAAAGCATGTTGTGACACACATGGAACTGAAGTGTTGTTTGGGAAACATGTATTGCTTTTAAACCTTACTGTTACTGCTGATACTTGAAATTCTGCTGAGGGCCACTCAGGCTCTGTTGAGTTATGTATTATGCTGCTTTATTAATTTTTTTTTTTAACATTTTGTTCAGTAAAACATTTGTTCGCTTTAGTTGAAGGTGTTCTTATAAAAATTTGTTTTTAGTTGTCATTTTAAGGTAGCAATGCCTGGCTTTGCATATAGAAACATTCGATTCGATATTGTATATTAATTGTTCAGCTCTTTGCAAAGTGTTTTTGTCAAGTATCTCTTCAGCTTTAGTTGGTTATGCTTTAAAAAAAAGATTTTTAATCTTTGTGTTTGGAACATGTTCGCAAGAATAGAAATCTGAGATAAGGAAGGGAAAGGCGTCTATTAACTTCACTGTTTTCATGAGTTATGACATTTGTATTTATACAGAGAAAGGGGTGTCAGTCATATTTGTTTCATAGACTTGATTTCTACAAGGTTATATCTTAAGGTCACACAAGTAATTTTTGCAGCCTGTGATTCTTATTTCTCTTTGAAAAGTAGAAAAGTAATTAAATGGAAACTTATTACTGTAACACTTTTGTTCATCTGTTGAGAAATTGGGATGATTTTGATAGAATCCAAAATTCTATTTTATTGCGTGCATGAGACATGAGTAACAAAGATGTCACAATTTATCCATTGAGCGATATTTCTGGATAATATTACTTAAAGCCTTTAATTTTTAAGCTCAGATGAACAGCAAAGTAGTTGATTGAGATTGGTTAAGAACATAGACAGTATGACGACAGTTTGTTGGTCAGTTCGAAATATTGCTTCATATGGGAAGGGAGGGGATATGGCTGCTTCATGAATTGCTTTATGATTTGTGCGTTTCAGTTCATGTCAGTGTTTGGGGTACAAAAATAGAATATAGAACTAGATATTTTTGAAACTTTATAGTTCTTGGCAACAGTGTGTTCCTTTTTTGTATTCATCTTTTTGTAAACTTCGTCAAGCATCTTGTAAGAGTAATATATTTTTGTTGATCTAAGAGTTAAGACTCAACAGTACACATTACAAACATAATTTGGTCAGATGCAATTAACATGTTTAGGTATATAAAGTGTCTAGTCTTACATCTTGTTTCTTCAAGAAAAAAACTAAAACGGGCTTGATTCAATTTCTTCGATGAGTACAGAATTAGAACTAATAATGATGAACTGGTTTAATCCCATGTGAAAAGTGTGAAGTATCCATAGCAAGATTTACTTTTTTGATGAAAGTGCTCCTGTATTTGGCTTCATTAATGCTAGAGATGCTGGAGCTGAACCATTTATTAGTCTCTTCGTTTGTATCATCATTTTCTAAAATTATCCTCCTTTACGTAAAAAAAAATTCATATCTGTAGAACAGTAATATGGTTTTCCTGCTACCTTGAGTGTTTTTCATGCTGGTGTGCAAAGAAATGACGCTCTTTTCTATATGCGCCGAATTGCAGCTCATTATGGATGGATTAGAGACAGTTGAAAGATATTGTTTTGTGTTGGAAATATTTTTTCAAGTTACTCTTTATCTAAGCTGGTGTCTTAAAAGTGTGATTGGATTTATCTTCACAAGTATATATATATATATATATATATATATATATATATATATATATATATATATATATATTTTTAAAAAATGTTTTTGTCTGTTTGCAGTCCTCCACTATGGAAATACACCTGGAGGATCATGGCAGACCACTTCTGATGCCATGCAAGGGCAAATGGGAACTGGCGAAGGAGATGCTTCCGCAACTGATGCTGGGAGTGAGTATTGCACTTGAGTTTGTCTGCTTGAAAAGCTGCTTTATTTTTTTTACACTGTTGGGATGTGTTGTTGCCCCCTTTGGATTTGTTTGTGTCATGAAATTCATTTAATAGAGACAAGGTTGTCCTCAATGTTAGAGTCTTAATTACGCATAAAAAGAACCCTTTTCTTTTTCATTTCTGTCACATTACTATTTGTACGAGGCATAGAACGTTTTTTGAACATTAAAGACTTTTTAGACTTAAATGAATAATAATAATGGATAGTGGGTGGTTGGCGGGTGCTCTGGTGTGGTTTGCTTCTTCTTTCCTATCAAACGTCTATCGTCCTTATCTCCCCTTCTTCTTTTTTATGTTTGTTACTCTCTTTTAACACCTCTAATCTGCGGCACTTATATGACCTTATTGTGTTGCAAGTGCCGTAAAACTCTTACTAAAACTATAACTAACTAATAATGGATTGCATTTATATAGCGCATATCCACTTATGTAATGCTCTATGCGCTTAACATGATACATATTATGGATTTACAAATCAATTTTAAAGGTACATAGTGTTACATACTCATGCAAACACATATTCACTCACGCACGCACCACACATACGTACATATGCACATACGCACATACAAACTCACAACGATCTACAGCTTGGATGCATTCTGTCTAATCGAAATATGATGAAAATAGAAATGCTTTTAGTTTCTTCTTAAAAATTTCTAGATTTTCTGCTTCTCTGATAGTATTTGGAAGCCTATTCCAAACAGGTGGGGCAAAATATGAAAAAGAGCGTTGGCCATATGATTTGTAATTTATTTTAGGCTTAACAAGGGTTGTTTTGTCACTTGATGATCTGAGCGTTCTAGGAGGCACATAGGGTGTTAAAAGCTGTTTTAGATAGTCCGGTGATAAATCATTTAAGCACTTGTAGCAAGTTAAACAGATTTTATATATGATACGCTCTTTCACTGGGAGCCAGTGTAATGCTTTTAAAATAGGAGTCACATGATCATGCTTTAGTTTTAAGTAATTATTTTGGCAGCAATATTTTGTACTCTTTGTAGTTGTTCATCAGGTACACCAGCCAGTAAGGAATTGCAATAATCAATCCTTGACAATACAAGTGATGTTATTAAAGTTTTGGTGACACCAACAGATAGATATTTTCTAATGCTCCCTATTTTCTTCAGCTGGAGATATAGATTTTTACAAAGATTGGATACATGGTATTTCATTGACATATCTTGATCTAGCACCACACCTAAATTTCTTATTTTAGTTTGGGCTGATATTTCGTGGCCATTGATGTCTATTCTGATATTGTCGATTTCATTACATGCGCTGCTACGAAGAAATAACATTTCGGTCTTATCCTCATTTAATTTTAATTTGTTCTTGAACATCCATTTTCTTATATCATTGATACATCTGGCGATTCTATCTATGAGATTGTGTACATTGTCAGTTGTAGTGAATCCATACAGCTGTGTATCGTCTGCATAAAGATGGTAATTGAGGGCATATAAAGAAATTATTGATGACAGACATTGCGTGTACATTGTAAAGATGACAGGACCAAGGACCGAACCCTGAGGAACTCCGTATTTTAGAGGTAACCTAACTGACACATCATTGCCAATTTTCACTGACATAAATCTATTTTCTAGATATGATTTAAACCACATTAGAACAGTACCTGATAGTAAAAATGACTTTTCCAATTTCTCTAGTAAAATTTCGTGGTCGATGGTATCGAACGCCGCTGACAAATCGAGCAGAACCAAAACACAGACTTTTTTATTATCGATTTCATTTAAAACATCTGATGATACCTTTAAAAGAGCGGTTTCCGTACTGTGGTGCCTTTTATAAGCAGATTGAAAAGGTTCTTCCATGTCATTGGCCTTTAGATGTTGTTGAACTTGACAGAAAACGATTTTCTCCAGGATTTTTGATAAAAAGATATAAAAGACTTATAATAGATTTTGATGAACATGCTCGTTTTCTCTTGGATAAGTGCACTAAGCCAACACCAGTGTAGTTTTCTAACATGTAGTAAGGTTCTGGAGAAGGCAAAAAGTGCTTGAGCTTTGTCTATCAAAGTGTGATGATGAAAACAAGGTGTTTTGTCTGGTCTTCCTGAGCCCTTACTTCACTTAAATTTTGTTTTGTACTGGGGTGAGGCTTAATCATGGTTGTTCACTACTTTTTAAAAATAAAATTTGTGATTTGTCTACTCAGAAATGTTCTTTTGCCTAATAGTATAGGATTGCATAATGTGGCCTCTATGTGTCTAAAATTCAGACTTGGGTTCATGTTTGTCTCATTGTCAATGCCTTGTTTTTATATCTTTATTAGATTAATCTTGTCGGTAGTGATGTCTTCTTTTGCCAGCTGCTTGGGTACACTTTGTGGGTTTATAGGTGGCAGCTAAATGAGTTTGTTTGGTGTATGGTTCCTGCTTCTTGAAGTTTTTATATATGGTGCTTGTCTGTTGTTACACGCCTTAACTTTAAGGAGTTTTGATAAGGCACCTGCCAATTTGCTACAAGACTTCTTAATAGGTGGTTGGTGGGTGCTCTAGTGTGGTTTGCTCCTTTTTTCCTATAAAAAATCTGTCATCTCTATCTTCCCTCCTTCTTTTTTGTGTTTGTTACTCTCTTGTAACGCCTCTAATTTTTGGCACTTATATGACCTTATTGTGTTGCAAGTGCCATAAAACACTTACTAAAACAAAACAAGACTTCTTTGTTCACACTGTGCACTTTTAAAAAATTGTTTAATCTGGGAGATTGATCAGTGTCCCTTATTGTATTGAGATATTTTTGTTAGCCGTTTTGGCACATTTTGGGAGTTTCATTTCATTCTTAAAGAAGATTGTTTCTTCACACATGTACATGTATATAACAACCCTTGTTTGTGTGAAAATCATTTTTGTGGAGAGGATGGGAAAGAAGTTACATGGAAGGACAAGGATTTGAGAAATTAGTGGAAATTAAGGGAGGGAAAAGAAAAGTATCTTTTCCCTATGGTACTCGTGTCATCAGAGTATTCTTTTTGACGTTTGAATCAATTAAGTGTCTTAAAGTCAAATGCTGATATGACTTTATTGAAGTTGCCTTCACTGGCTGTAGCAATGGTTAAAGCATAATATTTGCTTGATGCTTTTATGATGTGTACTGGAAAGTTCTCCGCTCAGTTCAGTAACCAGCTCGTTATTATTTTGTGGTTTCCGCTGCATACCACAGGCAAACCGTGCTTATGCATTGTATGATTTTCGAGGCCCGAACAACAGTGCACCCCCCTCCCCCAGTTTTTAAAATATTTATTCGAACATGATGGGATGTTAAGCCAAGAGTTAATCATGTCGTGCACATATGCTTCAACAAAACAGAGAAACAATTATTATGTCGTTCGTGTCTGGTAACCTATTCTGTTTTGTGTGCAAGTCATTGTAAGCTCTTTGCCACATCACTCAGTTGCGGGGCCAAAGTTCAAATGGTTGCATATCACTCGAAAGGATAACGACACAACTGAGGCAGTTATACTGCATTATTGTTTAGGCTTTTGTGAGCCTGTCTCGGTGGGTGGCGTGTGTGCATGTCGGGCTTTGTATTATTATGTTGTTATCGATATATTTACGTGTACATGATTGATGCACGAGAGAGAGAGAATCTGTTTTTCCATGTCCTCCTCTCGGGGGGGGGGG
>NW_004797825.1:72312-73345 GCF_000002075.1 Aplysia californica
GGGGGGTGCTGCTGCTGTCAGAGTTTCAGAAACGAAAGGGTTTACATTAGGAGTTGGGTCGGGCTTCTGGGGCCACCTGTTGAGTTTTGCGTGGGACGGTTTTCTTGTTCAAGAGAAACGAGTGGTGCCAGGTGATGGTATTCCGTTTTGCACGCCCTTCCCCGTTGTGTTGCCTCCCATCCCGAGTCTGCAACACAAATTGACAGGTTGCCAGCTTGTGGTAGCCAGGCACAACCATGCACTTGTCCTCTTTAACTTTAAACGAATGGATACGATTAAAAGTGATAATACAAAGACTTTGTTTTTGTTTGTAGCAATTGTGTGTCAGAGTCAGTACAAAGGGATCTGATCAGGAAAAATGGCTTATTGCCATTTCTCATTTTATTTCATTTTATGAAAGTTTTGCAGTCTATTGAAAAGTTTACTGTTTACTTGTCAAAATGATCGCCTGTTGTGTCAAAACCCTTATATTATCTCGCAATGCAAGTGTTTAAAAATTAAACTACTGTCTACTGTAGTAAGGAATAGGAAACACGAAGTATTTCAACTTGGCCTAGCTTTTGGCTTGGTTGATATTGTTAACCCTATTCAAATCCTTAAAACAAAACAGTGTTTTTAAAACGCGAGTTGGTCTAGGAAATTTCACCGTTTTCTATCCGCTCGGTTGCCTTTCTTCAGTAGATTGAGTCGAGTGGGAGGAGGTGGAAGGCCAATACCATGTATTTCAGTTTATTAGGTGTATTTTCTGGTTGAAAAATGGGGTCACAGGAATGGTCTGCTTTTTTCCGCTGCTATTGTTTCTGCCCGCCCCCCTCTCTCTCTCTCTTTACCCGAGGTAATCACAAGGGGTAAATCATATCCATGTGTGTCTGCGTTAGCAGAAGGGTGGGACAATAATATATTTTAGCCCCCCCCCCTCCCAACCTCTCTTTCTTCCTCTTTCTCTACACATCCATTTACCCCATTCTCATTCTGTTGTTAGGAGAGAGAGAGAGAGAGAGAGAGAGAGAGAGAGAGAGAGAGAGAGAGAGAG
>NW_004797825.1:75421-77717 GCF_000002075.1 Aplysia californica
CCTCTCTCTTTCTTTCTTTCCCTCGCGTGCGCGCGTTCGTGCATTCGTGCGTGCCTGAATGGAACTGTTGGAAAGAAGTTGTAAGATTAAGGAAGTTTGACTGGAAACTGGAACGATTACGGTTCGGATAGGAAAGAAAAGTACACAGCGACGTGGAAGTTGTGGCTTCAGCTGCCTCTGACGTAAGTCGCTTCAACGAAAGTTTCGCTACTCTGGAACGTATATTACAGAAGTTGCCAAAAGTGGAACATTAAAAACTGTCCCTCTGTGGATAGATAATAGATGCCATTTACAGGTTATGATTGCTCACGCCCTTCGTTCTCTCGCTGCAATTGAGAACGGCCTATAACACGCGGACACAACTCATAAAACCCAGTCACGTGACCGTGTTATCACCTTGGTTTCATACGAGATGTGCTATTAGGCGCTTTGCATTATCTTTTTGAAGACTGCTTGGCTTGTCTTGTGTCGTTTACATATATATTTTGTAGCATTAGCAGGCCCTGGTCTTACGTTGGTGTGCTCAACTGCTCATCCTAGCTAGGATCCATCTGCAGGTGTAGCACGCAAATCTCTCGCGCCCGTGTTGCCAAGGTCCTGCGCAGAGACCACGGTACCTCTCCCTTGCTCGATCGGAGACGTGGAGCTCCGAAGATAACCCTTTTATCTTGTTTGTAGAGTGTAGACCGCACAATAAAAACGAATCATATGAGGCTACCGCCCCCTCCCGCCTGTTCGATAACTTTGCGTCGGACACGGTGAATCTTTGCTTTTTAGTCAACCCTCAGTGATTATTTATACGTAATTGGCTCACAAATAAGTGTTATATCTATCTTAAAGTTTAAGTACATAATAACTGATAGCCCACCCCAAGCTTTCACAGTATTACGTGTTGGAAAAAAAAGACTGAAACAACACATGGGTCACTCGTAGATTTTTGTTGATCTTTACGCTGCGCTCTCTGATCTGAACATGTTAGCAGTACATTGAGGGAGAATTCATGTCTTATTCTTAATCTAGTTTGTTTTTCTTAGTCTTTATTTCCGCCTCCCGATGACACACACGAGTCATTCAGAAAGACATATTCGATTATGTATTATGTACAGGAAAATTTGGGTTTTTAAAACTCTGTTGACGATTTTCTCTGAACCTCATCCAAAGACGAGGTAACATGAGCTCTGCCCTCGAAACGACCCGTTTTGTCTTATACATACTGCAAAAGTGGCATCGCTAACGGGGCGAATCCCCCACCCCCACCCTCTTTTCACACATAATGTAGGCCAACTGTCACAATGGCCATTACCGAGCCTATAGTCATCTCTTCTCCCATAACTAAAGGCCCGAGTCTGTCGCGCTTAAACGGTTTGAAATTATCTGTCGGCAGAGATAAGATAATGCTGCTGCACACGATAAAGCGCTATCGGCTTTCATGTATAATGCTATTAGCCGTACACAAGTAGACGGATATCGATCACGGGGTGTCGTGGTTGCCGTGAGGACGGCTGCCTCTGGGATGAGACTGACAACCTGAGTAACGTTTTGATGATGTGGCCGTGGAAAGGGGAGCAGCAAAAAAACATCTTCATCCCTTCTCAAGGGTCCCTTTTTCTTCCTTCCCCCTCCAAAAATTTTTGTTAAGGAAAAAAGCTGTTGTTCATACCCCACTGTTTAATGTTCACCATTTCTCGCTTCAAAAGCTCTCCGAGGGAGTGGGTGGTTGGCGGGTGCTCTGGTGTGGTTTGCTTCTTCTTTCCTATCATTATCAAACATCTGTCATCCTTATCTCCCCTCCTTTTTTATGTTATTCTATTGTAACGCTCCTAATCTTCTGGCGCTCATATGACCTTATGCAGTTACGAGCGCCGTAAAATCTCTACTAAAACAAAAGCTCCCCGAGGGTTGTGAAGGCAGTAAGTGACGCTTTGGTGTACTCCTTATGCTTGCCTGCGACTGGCTGCATTGGAGGGAGAGAGGCAGGGGGGGGGGGAGACAGACCGAGAGAGGCAGACAGACAGACAGACAGACAGACAGACCGACAGACCGACTGAGAGGGGCAGACAGACAGACAGACAGACAGAGACAGAGATGGGCGGCATTGAAAGATCATCTATAAAGAGAGGTTGGGTAGAAAGAATTTTGTAAATAGGTGAGTAATTCTTTACAGGCAGAAATAATGGACAGTGATGCCGTCCTTTTTATTGGAGTATAATATGTACTTTTTAGTTAGATGGGTCCATTGTAGGATTGTTAGTTGATTAACACAGACTTAACGAACCCCCCACCCCGAACAAATTCG
>NW_004797825.1:78053-79251 GCF_000002075.1 Aplysia californica
TATATAAATTATATATGTTGACGCTTTTTTGAGTCTTTTATTTTCTATTACATGTGTTTGTTCTTGTTATGTTGTAGGTGTGTTGTCTTATTTAAATACTGCACACCCCACCTATCCCTGGCTGTTCTTTGTACTTTTACCGCCCTTTCCCGCCAACCCCTTATCCACTGTGCTTTTTCCCCCAGCTAGTTTCTCGCATAATGCGCTTGTGTCGTGTCCGGGGTGAGTTATCGATTACGTTTCATTCAGCGCATGCCGAGAGAGGGAAAGAACGTGAATGGCAGTCAGAAATGATGACTCGGCATCTTTCTTCTTAAGTGTCACTCTATGGCAAATGTTTTAGACGGGAAGGTTGCACAATAGATACTGGAAATAGCGCATAGTCACGATTGTTCTCTACGCAATAGCATTTTTTATTCTTTTTGCATATATTGTGTTGTTGCTTTTTAACAAGAATAAGAGATCCGTTTGTTATTTTTAAAAATTGCATTGTCCTTATGACGTAATATTTTTGTTGCTTTTTCTCTATTGCTGTACTCGTTGGAAAGATGGATGTGTATGCAGTGTACTTGATCTAGGCTTTTGACTTTAATTCTTTTGAATCCTTTTCAATCCTCACTTTGCTTTGTCTGATGATTGTTAGTATCGAAGAAATTAAAAATTCATGGGTGGGCCGTGGGTGCTCTGGTGTGGTTTGTTCCTTCTTTCCTGTTGAACACATGTCTTTATCTCTCTTTTTTATTATTACGACCAAGCATCACGTTGGATCTTCTGCATTTGTAGGACTTTTTTGTGTTGCAAGTGCTATAAAATTTTAACACAAAATAAACTTAAAGAACTTACAATTTGTCTCTGTCAAGATCTACCCTTTCGCCTTTTTAAAACCCCTTTTTTACATCTGCTTGTCCGCGTTTAGCGCAGTCAGTACTAGTTTGACGTGTTTAGTACCAAGTTTCATACATAACGACTGAAAACAGGTGGTATGGTTCGGTGCGGCTTATTTTAGTATGTGAGCCCAGAGAATAGGGTAACCGCGCACCGGCACATTCATAGTGCATAGGCCTATGACGATCATGTGTCGGTAATTCCTGTGGCCTCGCCGCAGAACCGAGTCTGAGGACGCGCACAGGCTCTGTGTGTGTGTGTGTGTGTGTGTGTGTGTGTGTGTGTGTGTGTGTGTGTGTGTGTGTGTGTGTGT
>NW_004797825.1:79351-116723 GCF_000002075.1 Aplysia californica
CCTCCTTGCTTCCTTCAAGAGATAAGAGTTAAGTCATGCTTAGCTATAGCGTTCCAATGTAAATATTTTGCTCTGTCTGAATTCGAGTCCACCCCCCCCCCCCTCAAATTGCGCCCGTAGAGCCTGTTTTCATTGCCATGTGTGCCTGCGTCAGTCTCCTCGTATCTCACTTTTGTGTGCTCTCTTATATTGTTAGCAGTTGACTTACAACAAGTAGGCCTCTTCTATTTCCATGCTGCCAAACGAACTGGCTCTGCAGATGCCCTAGGAGATTTTTGAAATTCCGAGAACAGTGAAGTTGAAATGTATGTTAGGCATTTTCATTCATTTCCTTCCAGCCCAATTCCGCAATCACGCATTTTGTTCGGTCTGTACTCATAACCGTGACTGGGTATTTACTTTTCTAAGTACAAATTATGTTCTTCTGGTAATTTTGCCTCCTCCCCTCCGCACCGAGAACGCTGCCAGTGGTACGTAAGTAAGAGCATAGCTCCCCGATGACGGCACACCTAGAGTGTGGGGTATGCCAGGAATTCCGTATTCGTTCTATGCCTCGCTCTTTTTCGGCTGGGAATCATTCACGGAGTTTTAACATTTCGGACCGCAAACCCCTCCTCGTCTTCATACGCTTTTTACCCCCAGTGCGTGCCAGCCGTCCGACACCGTGGTTACTCCACTCTCGCTGCTTACAACCCCCCCCCCCCCCCCCTCTCCCCCCCTTTAATAGAAAAGAACTTCTACTCGTCTGCTACGCCCCCCATTCCCAAACAAAAGAAGGGAACCAAACGCAAATGTTTAAATCTTTATCTTATATTATGAATGTAAATTTAGTAGAAGAGTAGCCTTTTTTCAAAGCTGTTCAGTAATGACAACTTGACGACTGTTCGTTGTTTTGTCAAAGAAAAGTTATGTAAGTTGTGTGCATTCTTTTTAGTTGTATATTTAAACTTTCCGTGTGTTTCGATGGTTGCGGGATAAATTGGGATAATTTTGAGGGTACTTGTGTTATAAATTGTTGAAGAAAAAAATGCATACATTTTTAGATTTCAGGTGTGTAGTGCCAGCGCATAGATCTGTTTTTGTTTCTTTGGTTCTTTGAGTGCACGTCATTGAACACCAGCGCCCCCTCCTTGCTTCCTTCAAGAGATAAGAGTTAAGTCATGCTTAGCTATAGCGTTCCAATGTAAATATTTTGCTCTGTCTGAATTCGAGTCCACCCCCCCCCCCCTCAAATTGCGCCCGTAGAGCCTGTTTTCATTGCCATGTGTGCATGCGTCAGTCTCCTCGTATCTCACTTTTGTGTGCTCTCTTATATTGTTAGCAGTTGACTTACAACAAGTAGGCCTCTTCTATTTCCATGCTGCCAAACGAACTGGCTCTGCAGATGCCCTAGGAGATTTTTGAAATTCCGAGAACAGTGAAGTTGAAATGTATGTTAGGCATTTTCATTCATTTCCTTCCAGCCCAATTCCGCAATCACGCATTTTGTTCGGTCTGTACTCATAACCGTGACTGGGTATTTACTTTTCTAAGTACAAATTATGTTCTTCTGGTAATTTTGCCTCCTCCCCTCCGCACCGAGAACGCTGCCAGTGGTACGTAAGTAAGAGCATAGCTCCCCGATGACGGCACACCTAGAGTGTGGGGTATGCCAGGAATTCCGTATTCGTTCTATGCCTCGCTCTTTTTCGGCTGGGAATCATTCACGGAGTTTTAACATTTCGGACCGCAAACCCCTCCTCGTCTTCATACGCTTTTTACCCCCAGTGCGTGCCAGCCGTCCGACACCGTGGTTACTCCACTCTCGCTGCTTACAACCCCCCCCCCCCCTCCCTTTTCTCCTTTTCTGTCAATAAACTGGAGCCTATTTACTTAAAGAATTGTTGCAATGCTCAGCACATGGCGCGTTCGCTTTCCCCATTCTCTAATTTTTAGCAGCACCCCCCCCCCTAATCTCCTCATTCTCTAATTTATAGCACCTCCTCCCTCTCGTTCTTTAAATTATATTACCCCCCCCCCCCCAATCCCCCACCCAAACTCTGTATAAAGACCACCTCCCAACCTCACCCAAACAAAAGAAAGAAAAACTAAAACAAAAGCCCGACGAACACGGACCGAAAGTCGCAAAACAAAGAAAAACTCGAGTGCAAAAGCAAATAAAAAAGAAAGAAAAGATGTTGTAGCTACCTAATATTGTTGCAACATATTATGTGAGGAGTGGTTGCTGTCGTACTGGGGCACCCAGTTGATTGGCTTGTCACACATAGTGAGATAGCCTACGGGCTTGTGTACTTTTCCTCTGAACTGACTTTTCATCTTTCTTTTGTTTGAATGCCATTAGTATTTTCGCAATTTGTATGCATACGCTTCGTATTTTGAAGAAAACGTTGATTGTGGGTGGTTGGTGGATGCTATGGTGTGATTTTCTCCTTCTTTCCATCTATCGTCCTTATCTCACCCCCTTTTTTGTTTTTGTTACCCTCTTGTAACACTTCTAATCTTCGGCACTTATATAACCTTATTGTGTTGCAAGTGCGTAAAACTCTTTTTAAAAAACAACCCTATTTATAATGGTATTTTACATCAAACTTGGATGAAAATCTTGTTTCTACACACATATCAACAATTAAAATTGTGAAACATGGGTTTCTTTATGTGAAAAAAAGTCGATGGTGTGCTCTGAATTTATTACTTATTAATGTTCAGTGGAAGGAAGGACTGTGGTCTGGCATAATGTTGTCTCCGTCACGCTTCAGGAGTGACTGTGAGCTAGACATTTTTTCGTGTCACCGCATACTTGGTACTGGCGAGATTGTGACTATTTACAGAAAAGGGGGGTGTCGCCCCTTAAAAAAGTATCTTATGACTTTTCTGTGTTGTTATGTCTGCCTTTTTGTGGCTTTTACGGCAACTGCTACTATCACTTTGGTTAGTTGGAAGGTGCAATTGGTAGTACCTACTTCTTTTCTTCCCCTCTAATGTTTCTGTTTAGTTTATTAGTCTGTCTTTTTCTGTGCACGTCTGTCAATCTGTCTTATTTTTTTCGCGCACTAAGTGACTATTATTGTGACTATGTACTTAAAAAAAAATAACAACTAAAGCAAGCAAGCAAACAAACAAACATAACTATCACTTCACACCGTTACATGGTCATATCAACAGCGTATTTTGACTTTCTTTTCTACCACTTTGTTGGTTGTTGGCGGGTGCTCTGGTGTGGTTTGCTTCTTCTATCCTATCAAACGCCTATCATCTTTATATTTCCTCTTTTTTGTGTTTGTTACTCTCTTGTAATACCTCTAATCTTCGGCACTTATATTATGACCTTATTGTGTTGCAAGTGCCCTAACACACTTAATGGGTGGTTGGCGGGTGCTCTGGTGTGGTTTGCTCCTTCTTTCCTATCAAACATCTATCGTCCTTATCTCCCCTTCTTCTTTTTTATGTTTGTTACTTTCTTGTAACACCTCTAATCTTCTGGCGCTCATATGACCTTATGCAGTTGCGAGCACCGTAAAATCTCTACTAAACTAAACTAACACACTAAAACTTAAAAAATTCTACCACTTCGTGCACGCACAAGTGTGTAATGAAATGTGTATATACGGATATAATATTATTGTGTTACCTATAACTTTTACGGAGTAGTGTTGACATTTTTGCCTTAAATTATGTCTGTGGGTGGTTTGCGGCTGCTCTGGTGTTGTTTGCTCCTTCTTTCCTATAAAAAAATCTATCGTCTCTATCTCCCTTCCTTCTTTTTTGTTTGTAACTCTCTTGCAACACATGTATTCTTGGGCACTTATTATATTACCTTATTGTGTTGCAAGTGCCGCAAAACACTTACTAAAACGAACATACATTATGTTGGCTTCCTTGGTTTGAATGTTTGTTTAAAGATCTGTGAGGATATCCCACCCTTGGTGTTATTTGGTCACTTTTGAGCACAACGGGGCTATCCCGAAAAACGCTGTTTTGAAATCGAAGGTTACGTTTTGGGAACCTTGTTCAGTTCGTTTAAAAGACAAGGAGAGTTTTCTCTATAACCAAACAAGTATACACACTAATGACACCCAAACTTCGCCTAGGTAGGGCAATGCCCGCTTTTGGTGTTGGTCAAGATTTCTGGAAACCCCAAAATCTGAGTTAGCCCGCTTGTCCTTAAAAGCGGCCATTTACGGTGCGCAGTCGTTTGGGATATATTTGTCATGGGTTGTTAAAGTATATTATTTACATTTGCTACCTCTACTAAAACAAAACAAGCTGTCTCCTGATCACAACCGTCATGGAATAATCGTAATTGCCATGGAAAGAGCCTGATTTGAAGATTAAATTAGGTTTTCAGGTATTACACCCTCGCCTCTAAAAAAACAAAGCACACACCCATGCACAGACACGTACACACACATGTGTGTGGCACGCATGCACACTCACGCTCTCTCTCTCTACCTCTTCTCTCACATACACGTGCGTGCACGCACACACACTCACACACGCACAGACACGCACATACGCTCTCATACACACACACACACACACACACACACACACACACACAAGTGACCGAAACAGGAGTGATCGAACGAATGTGTGCTTTGAGTCGTCCGCGTCTCGTAATGTATCGCGTGATGGGGCCGCCATCGCTACCGCAACAGGAAATAAACTACCTGGGCTGACTTGATCGTGGGACGGGGAGCCGAATGCTCGTCAGCGCTCAAAACATCACAGAACATTACGACACGTAGCTAAAAATAACGTTCATGATTCTGACAAAGTCACATGATGGGTATGCGCTTCAGCGCTAAGAATAGGAGGTCACGACCTAAAATGACAAGCCCAGGTTGGATTCTCCTGGTGTTGAAGAGAAAAAAGTCGTTCAGCGTAGTTTGATAGATATATTATATAGGCAAACAGATACATTTGGCCGCTCACTTAATTAATTTGAGGGAACAGAGGGACAAAATTATGAGGGAAACGGACCTCAGGCGGCATTGCAAGCAGAAATATTATGAAAGGAGTTTTCCTCATCATGTATTTTGCTCCATTGAAATTGAAATAAGATAGATTATTACTAGTACAGTACTAGACTTTGTAGTTACTCCACATTTAGTGTGTTTACAGAAGGGGGATTGATGTTAAAACAACTAAGTCTAGTAATTAGTTCATGTTACTTATTTTATCACTGAAGGGTTAATATTTTTTTACAACCTCGTTGAAGTCATTATTCCTTTTTTGGACTTTATATAAAGTTTGCGAATCTGTTGTGAGTGCTGCTATTTTTTAGAAGTTTTATGTCACAAGTTTTTTGTGGGTTGTTTGTGGGTGTTTTGATGTTGCTTGTTTCTTTCTTCCTATGAAAAATCTATTGTCCTTATCTTTCCTTTTCTTTTAAATTTTATTCTCCAGTAACAACTCTATCCTTTGGCGTGGGTGGTTGGCGGGTGCTCTGGTGTGGTTTGTTCCTTCTTTCCTATCAAATGTTCTATCGTCCTGATCTCCCCTCCTTTTTTGTGTATGTTACTCTCTTGTAACACGTTATCTATTCTTCGGCACTTATATAACGTTATTGTGTTGCAAGTGCCGTAAGACTCTGACTAAAACTAAACTAAACTAACCTTTGGCTCTTATATGACCTATTTGTGTTTCAAGTGCTGTAAAACTTTAAAAAAAATTAAAACTGAACTAAACATGTTTTTCAGGGGACAACATTCATTTAAAGATCCTAGTTCCCAGTGTTGCTGCTGGGGCCATCATTGGAAAAGGAGGAGAGACTATAGCCCAAATACAGAAGGATGCTGGTGCCAGGGTAAAGATGTCCAAAGCCAACGACTTTTATCCTGGTGAGTGGGAATAGTTTTGTTTTGCATTGATCCTTAATTCTGCATCAGGCTTTCAAGTTCAAACCCCCTTTGTTGTGTATGTTCCCTCTTTGCTGTGAGTGTTCATGTCCTTCCCAGCTCTGCTGCTGTTGGGCACATGTCATATATGTTTATATGCTTGAAGGCAATAAATAACATTGCATCAGGGTTCTTGGGGGGGAGGGGGGGGGGGGTGTTAAAGACAAATGTTCTAAATCTCAGGAAGAGCTTAGGCAATTATATTTTGAGTATTGAGAAACTTAAAATGAATTGAGATGATAGACTTGTACCATTAAATCCTAGAATGTGGTCTTAGATAATTTCAGATTTCACTTTAGAGCGCGCTATTTTAGCCAAATGATGGGCAAGGGAAGAGTGTGCCATACTTAATCGACTTCAGTGAGACTGGTATTTTGATGTTTTTTGTGACCTCTAATTGTGCTCTTTTATTCTCTTTTTTGTTAGTAGCAAACAGGTACACAACTCTGGAAGTAAATTTTAAAGCATTTTTTCCTTTAACTTTGTTTTTCGGCTCCCATTCTACGGTAACTGACGTTGCTGCTGCTGTTTTTACTACTACTGCTTCTATACTTTACTATTATTATGGCTATTATACAACTACACTGTATTCTTCTTCTTCCTCTTTCTCATCCTCCTGTTCCTCTATTATTATTCTAATGGTGTCCGGGTGTTTTTTAAAATCAAGAAGTTCTACGTGAAATATCAGCAGACGTTTCAAACACAGGGAGTTGGCAGATGAAGCCAAATTATTCTACCCATTTGGAGGTGCAAAAAGATGAGCCAACAAATGTAGACAGTAGTGCCTTTATTTTGAGTTAAATTATTACTCTTATTACCATTGTTATCATTAATTGACAATTTTTATTATTCATGATAATGATGGTGATGATGATAAAATAATAATGATGAATACAATGATAAAAGTAATGATAAGAATAGCTCCAGTTGTAACTGCAGCAGCATTGTGATTGGGTGTTTCTTTAAGAATCATGAATGTCAGTAAATTTCTTTCTAATTAAGGATATTTACCAAATTTTTAGGTTTAAGATTAGATCAGAATTTTTTTTTGGTTGTGATTTTGAAATTTTCTTTTGGTTACTGCTCTTTTGTTTTCCAGGAGTAGTAGCAATTTTTAAATAGTAAATTACTGAAAATAGACTGACAGTGCATATAAATGTAGCACATGTGATCTGGCTTATTGAAAATTTGGCGTAGTACTTTTTTTAGTATGCAGATAAGTTGAATTTGAAAAGAGTACTACTAGGGATGGTAGAAGTAGAAGTGTATCAGTTAGTTGATTGTTAGATTTTAAAAGTTTTTATTTTATGTGAACAGGAACAGAAATAAAGCCTTAAGTTTTTTTGGTAAAGGAAAATGAGTTTGAAAAAAAAAAGGTGTAATGCTTCTGAGTGAGTTACAATTTGGTTGTCTCTTCCCCATTCGGTGATGGAATGAATAGTAGGAAGAGAATAGTAGAGAGTGTCCATACTCAGTTGTGTGAAAGTTTTAATAAAATTGTACAGCAGATCTGTCTTCAATTAGTAGCATTGTATTCATTTCATTACTTTGTATCCCTTTTCAGGCACCACAGAAAGAATCTGTTTAATAATGGGCTCACCAGAGGCTGTCCGTCAAGTTAACAACTTCATCATGGAAAAAATAAGGGAAAAGCCGGAGTCCAATCCCACCACCCCAACAAAGCCTGATGATGCCAAAAATAATTTTGAGAGGCATCGGCAGGTAATAGAGGTATTTCAGGTTCCATTTTCATCCTCATTTCATTCTTCTGTAGGATCTTCGCCTTTGGTTCCCAAATTTGTAGATGAAAAAACAGTTTTATTTTTGTCAGCGTGTTTTGTTTGCTTTTGTTATGGGAGAAGTACAATTGCTGTTTGTCAAAATGTATAGATGGAATTGGTTATGCGGGCTTAACACACACAATTTGTGGAATTGTAGTGACGCAGCTGGACAGAACCACTCTGAAGTTCAATTAATTTTATTAAAAATTTTGTTCCTGGCAGTTAAAAATTATTTTTTTAAACGATGGCCTCACCCTGCCATTGATGATCTGACACACACCTCAGGAAAGAACAGAAGTTAAATTTGTTTCTTAAAAAAGGTGGAAATAGTGTAGATGTTGCAAATTGACTGCTATCGTGGACATCTTTCATCTGCTTAAATTTCTTTCCGAATTGTTGTTCCATTGATAAAGATGGTGCCACTAAACCTGTCAATTTCACACACTTCATTTTGACATGTGAAAGCAAACAGTACAAATTACACCCGTTGTCTTTTATGGAAAGGTCTAACTTGGTACTTCGAAATCAAAGTAAATTTTATAGTATACCTGTAAAAATTATACATGTGAAGCCCTCTGTAGCTTGCATATTTTCTTCAAAACGGTTTGCTTCTTTGTTCACTTTTGAACTGAACCGTGGTGTAAATTTTTCTTCTTTTGGCCACCAGTTTATTTATCATAAATAGATCAGTAAAGAATTAGCACTCTTTGCCGCTGTCTAAACTCATGAAGTTAGACAGCCTTTCCCTTGGGTGCTAAACCAAAAGTCTGCAGACCTTGACGGCATTTCTGATACTCACAGACTGCTGCTTAATTTGCAGAGACATTTGAAAAACATACTTTAGCCAGAAGAGGTGAATTGCTTTGTCAAAAAGTACTTACTAAACATCAAGCCCTCACATGATTTTCAATCTAAATGGTTTGATTATTGTTTTACTTAGACTACTGTCCAAATGATATACTTAAATAGAGTATAATTTGATGACTGTGGAGTGTATGAGCAAATCAAATTTGTGTACATGTGTTAAGTGGAAGGGGGCTGGACGATTGAAGAGTGTATAAAAAGTAATAATGACAATTTACACTTTTTCAAATGCTTTATGAATTTATTACTGGAACCCAAAGGTGAAGATCGATCTTAGATCACCTTTCCTATCTAGATAATTGTAATATATGCAACCATGATGCTGTAAGGTAAGAATGAAGTTAAAGCAGAATGTTTTAAAAGAATTATTCTTGGATGTGGCAATTACAGTTGTCATGGAGGTTGTTTTTTTTTCACCTTTTAGGTCATAGATTTGGTTGCATATCAGTTGTTGGAAGTTGTCCTTTATGGCTAAACAGCCTGAAATCTAGAGCTCTCACCTCTAATTGGAGAGAGTTGAGGAAAAGCTAAGTGGTATGCCACAGCCACAGACACTGGTCGATTCATGGCTTTTTCTATAATTTAAGCTTTCACGGAATATATTTAGATGAGACAAAAGGGTCTTAATTTCCAGACCAAGTCTGTGGGGTACTCTTGTTACCCTTATTCTTGTCACCTTAGTTTTCAAATATTTTTGGTGTCGATATTTAAGTCAGTTTTTTAAGTGCAGATGAATGAAACAGAATCTCCCTTATTTAGTAAGTATACTTCAAATCCAAGGATGGATATGCTCTAAGAAGATATCAGAGAAATGAAAGTTGATTCAGGTATTCTGTTGTTTCGAAAATTGGAAAGAAGAAAAAGCTGTGCAATCATCAGTTGAGAATGGTAAGATGGAAAAGTAGTAAATCATTTTCACAGTCATGGTCATTTCAGCATTTTCATCTCATTATCAGATCAACCAAATCATTTTTTCAGTTCAGCATAATCACAGTCATCTGCTCAGTTCAACATAATCACATGATCATTTGCGTCATTGAGCATCCCACTTGATCATCTTTCGCAAAATTTCATTCCTTCTGAATGTATAGATTTGTAGCAATAGTGTGTAGTCTGACTCGTAAATTTATTTGGCTAGCTTATATTAATTGCGTTGTCTACAACGGAAAGTAATGATATTTTTTCATAAGTTTCCTAAACTTCAGTGCTGTTCCTAAACAATCAAGTGAAAAGTCTCTGGAAAGTCTTTGAAAAGAAATGTAATCTTCAAGTATGAATTTTAAGATTCCGTGCATGCTTATTTTAAATAAAGCCGTGCTAATGACCATAGGTGTAATTTTTTTGTATTTTCCATTTCTTTTGAGTGCCTTTATTTCAATGTTTTCTTTACTTTAATTTGCATAGGTCAAGATTTTGATTCCTAACAGCACAGCTGGGATGATCATTGGGAAAGGTGGAAACTTTATAAAACAAATCAAGGAGGAAAGTGGTGCCTATGTGCAAATTTCGCAGAAGTCAAAGGAGACTAATCTTCCTGAACGATGTGTTACTGTTGCTGGTAAGTTGGTTTTTTCCTTCGATTAATAGGGTTAAGCATAGCGAATTCAGACTTGGCAGTGCTATTTTGTTCACGTAGTTGTTAAAGCCACAAGTGTTTCTCAGTATAGGCTTTATCTTGCTGTGTCTGGGTGGTGGTCAGTGGTTGTGAACCTGCTAGCAGGCCCCTGAAAACCCCCCACTAAAAACTGGAGACTATAGTATGCCCGCAACAGAAACATAGAACTTAGGTAATAAACAGTATCTAGAAGCATTGTACCAACTACATGGCAGAGATGGAGGCTCTCATACATGTGGCAAATGTCATCAGGGATGTGGCAGACCCCCAAAGCCAAATAGTTTTCCAGACAGATGTCATGTCAGTACTGCTGACAAACTCCCAAGGCTGTGAAAGCTAATAGATAGCATTTCATGCGTAAGGATGAAACTGCAGCGGGTCCTTTTGAGCTATGTTGTCTTGGGGAAATGAACAGGCGGACAGGATGGAAAGAGTGGGTTTGCAGGAAGAACTGCCAGACAACATCAGCTATCTAGAAATGAAAACTCTTTTAAAAAAAGTATTTAAACACCACAGATACCAGATAACTACCATGAGCTGACACGCCAAGAACGAGTGACTATCTTTAGACTAAGAACACAACACACAATACTCAAACAACACGTGTACAGTTGTATTAATTACAATCACCAAAATATCAGTGTGGAAAAGAGAACCAGACTGTGGAACTCATCCTCCAGCAGTGCAGTGCAGGATACACACACACCCTGAAACAGGAAACGTGGTCTAGGAGCTATACACTATACAGGCCAACAGAAGTACTTGGCAGGATGGCCCAGTATATTACTGATACCGGACTTCAAGAACAATGCAGTCGAGAAGAAGAAGAATAGACAGCAGAAAATGCTTTGCTCATGCACTTCTTCATGCTCTTCATTTTCTTTCCATTACTGACAGTCTCATAACCTGTCAGTTTCATTCCAATGCGTTGGCTTGAGAAACTTGAGACAGTGGTCAATAGTCTTTAGCCTCTAGTAGCATGGTATAAATTCTTCCTGCAAAAGGCAACAGCAGTAAGCCTGACTCCCTGACCAGCTCAATTCTATTACTGGGCCACAGCCTTCCAATCTCTTCCTTTGTTAGGCTATATCAGTTGGAAAGGTTTTCTAAATGGCCTTGCTGATGTGCTGGATAGAATTAATGTTGGCTGAACTTTTGTTCACCCTCACTGGAAAAGTCATTCTTTTATGAACCTGTGTTTTAATTCGATTTTTGAGTGACCTAGCTAAAAATAATATTAAGAAAGATTTGGGATGGAAAATTTTGTTTGAGGAGCTGAGAAAAAAAGTTGTGGAGTAAGTGTTTGTAACTGGGTGGTAGCAAAACTATATTTTGTATTTTCTCATGCTCTTAGATTCCACCTTTTAGTATCAGAAGTGGTTGATTTTGTTTCTGTTTAGAAAATCACTATCAGCAAGTTATTGTTGAATTTCTGGTGCATTGAAGGCAGCTCCCTATTTTGCTGATGGAAGCAGTTTATTTTCCGTTTCCTTTCTGACCATCAGGATGGTTCACATTCAATTGTTTTGGCCCATTTGATAATGAACTTGGCTTATACACGAGTCTGAATACAACTAGGATCCAAATTTAAAAAATATCCTTTCTCAATGTGTTGTCCTGAAAACATACAAGTCTTTTTTTGGAGATGGTCAACTTCGTGTCTAGTTTGGGGTTTTCCCCCTGAAGTATGCACAAAGTATGCATAAGATTTCGTTACTTATTTGACCTTCCATTCCACAAAAATGGTCTCAGGCAAAAAAAAATTCAAACATTTTGTGTCCATAAATTTTGCTTTTTATGGTTTATTCATTACCACAATATGGGGGGGGGGGGGGGGGGGACACTGAATGATTTATGTCTAGTTTAATTCTTTATCTCGAGGGGGGTAAACCCACTATGCTGGGGCCCTTTTTTGGTACTAAATCTAAAAATTATGAAAACGTCTCTAAACTGGTCATTAGATAAAACTAGTGAACCTATTTTGATAGTTTTTCACCTAATGAATGAAATCCCAATAAAAGAGACCTGTTTTCGGCAGTTGCCGAAACTTAGTTTGATGTCGAACTCGCCGTAAAGGAATGTGCCCGAGCCGCTGTCAGCAGCTCACCGGCACAGTGGTTCCGACTGCGAGCCGAGCGGCTTGCTGGAGATAGAGTTAAGCAGGTTTAATTGTTTTAAGATTGGGAAGGGTGTAATGGGAGGTTATTTTTTTTTAGATGTTGTGCATCATGCCCTGTTCAGGGAAATTGAAACGTTTTTATGAAAATGCAACAGACATTCGAAGCTAGAAACATTTACATTTTCTTTGCAACATAATAAAGCCAGGAGTAACCAACCATAGAATATGGCATGAGTTTTAATTTGAAAATTATGACATCGTTCCAGTCATGGATTGAACATTTTTGTTTTAACTTTCACAGCTCCAAACAGCCAAAGGTCTAATGAGTCTTGTTACTTTTTTGTTCTTTTTCAGGTGAAATTGATGCCAATATGAAAGCAATGGACCTTATCTTGCAAAAAATTGTAGAAGACCCCCAGAGCAGTAGTTGCCCCAATATAAGCTATGCTGATTATACAGGCCCTGTTGCATCTGCCAACCCGACAGGATCCCCATTTGCCAACACCCCTTACCAAGCACGTAGCACTGATATGATAAACAACACAGCTGCTGCATATCCTGGACAAGGCTTCAATTTCGGTACCAATGGGAATAACTCCTACAATGGCATGGGAGGCCTTGCTGGACTGAACATGACCCTCAGTGCTGCTGCCATGGGACTAGGTGGCCCCATGGCTGCACAGGCTTTGGAAAACCTAAAGATGACTCTGAGGGGTTCTGGCTACACTGAACAAGCCACAGAGGAAATAAGTACCGCCATGAATACCCTGGCTAATTATGGAATCTTAGGCATGGGTATGGGAGGCGTGAACCAGATGGGGGCAAACATGACGGCATCCAGTTTAGCTAGCATGCAGGGCATGCAGATGGCAGGGACAACCACCGGGGCAGCTGCCAACACATCCTTTGGCAATGCCACTTCCCAAGCTTCCAGCATGTTTGGACCCGTAGGCAGCACGTCAACGGGCCAGCAGCAGTCGACTAGTTTGTTTGGAAGCTCTTCGCCAAGCATGGCTGGTGCCACCGACCGCTATGGCTCCAGTTCCATGCTCAATGATTCGTTTGCGCAGACTCCGGGCTATGCCGCGTCTGCCAGTGCTGTCACCTATCCTACCCAGGACCGCTCGCCAGGGGCTGTCACAGTCAATGTGAACCAGAACTCTTTTGGGCTGGGCACTGGGATGTACAGCCCCACCGACGACAAGACGTCCACCAAGCAGGAGATGGAGGTCCCAGAAAATATAGTAGGTGCCATCCTGGGCCCAGGTGGTAAAGGTATTGTGGAGATCCAGCAGTACACAGGCACCAATATACAAATCTCCAAAAAGGGGGTCTATGCACCAGGCACCCACAATCGCATTGTATGCATCTCTGGCACTGTGAACAACATAACCCGGGCGCAGTACATGATCCAGCAGCGGATCCAACAAGAAGAGTACAAGCGTGCACGACAGGCTACAGCTCGTTAAATATGATAATACATGGTATATTTTTAAAATACCAGTTGATAACTGTGGTCCTCAGTCATTTTTTTTTCTTTGGTTTTTGTTTTTGCTTTTAAAAAAAATTGTGAAGCTTTTTCAGTGATCAGTTGTCTTTTTAGTTCTTCATTCTAGTTAACAATATTCATTATTGTTTATTCCGAGAAAGATCCAAATTTTCCCCCTTCTCCTTTCACTTTGGTCTGCTATATTTCCCTTCTTCGGTGCAGAATTTTACATCCTCTTTCTCTCTTGCTGTTTTAGCATTCAATATTCTGAGTCTTTCTAAGCAAGGCTCTTCATGTTGGTTTCTTTGTATTCATTAGTTGTACGGATTTTTAAGATGAACATGGTGTAAAATGTTTCATCCACCTCTCATCATTCATCTTCCATTGTACTGCTCATCAATCCTCCATTTATCAGAAGACCCAAAGTCTTGCATTGGTTTTTACACAGTACTGGTCGTCTAGGAAACTAAAGGGCTGTGAATCAATAGTTTTTCCTTACCAATTTTTTGGTGGTGTGTGTTATTAATGTTTTTTTTTTAAATTACTATATATATATATCGAGAATCATGCTGCTGTCTGCAAGTTCTACAATTATTTTTACCATGACAGTAAATCTGTATTGTAGAATTTTGCAGGCGGTAGCAGGCCAGTAGTTGCTGCCTTTGCTGTTCATCTGACAACATGCATCGTTCATTCTGACCCTCATCCTCATTTCATTTTCACCCACATCTTTAACTTAATAGACGGATGTCTGCATGCTGACAGTCATGTCAATATGTGGACCCTCTATTTTGTTTCATTCGTTTTCATCTCTTGAAACAGAAAAAAAGTAAAATGGAAAGTTTGGTAAAAAAACCTTCCACTGTTTTAAACTGCAATTATGAAATACTATTTGTGATAATACATTCTACATTAATGTAATTATGGAAAGCATTGTGACAAAATTTATTTATTTTTTCTCATCTTACTATGCATTTGAGATTTTGTTGTAGCTCAGCCATATGGTTTTATGTGATGATAACTATGTCAACTAATCATTCTAATGATCATTGATCAGCATCTCTTCACCTGCATTATCCTCTGTCTGCCAGCATGTAGTTGCTCTGCTGTTTAAGTATTAAGCTGAAAATGCTGGCAATATCAACCAGGAATCGTAACCAGTACGATCATTCACATTGTTAACATTTCTCATAAACAGAAAATTGTGATATAACATTGGTCATATTTATTTAATACAGTCATTAAGATATTCTTTGGTATGTAAATATGTTTACCCTCATTTCTGAGTTATCTCAGCTCCTTATTTTTGCTTCCTGTCCCTCACCTCCAACCAGTTATAGAGTTCACAAAGGTTTAAAAAAAAACACTCACTAAACTCACTACAATTCTGGACACAAGATTTTTATTAATTTTTTAATTCATTCACTTTTGCTGCTTTTTTGGTCTTTGTTTAGCTCAACAAGATTTCACTGCATCGTGTAGTTTTGTCACACTGCTTTCCACTACCCTTTATACAGTTATTGCCTGAATGCACATAACTTAAAACACATATATCAATATTTAAAAGATGTCTTTCTTTAGAGAGGATGTTCAGTTATAATCGATTGCTGTTGTCTTACATCAAGCAAGAGAGGACTGTATTTTATGTATTACTTTATGGAAATACCTGTATGTACAAATGCTGCATTTTAGTCAATATTTTATTTATCTAAATCTGTCTAACCATGTGTCAGGTATCATTGCGTTTTAGTCTCCAGTAAGTGGTGTTTCAGATTGGCAGTAAGTCAGATACTAGGACAGATGAAGTGGCCTCTCTTAGAAGGGCAAGTCAGAAGACTCCTCAGTCATACTTTCTGTTCTGAGCAATTTTATTTAGTGTGAAGGGGTGTGCTTTGTTTTTACACTGTTGTGTATTTTGTGTTATATTTGCATTTGTAACCAGGGAGAAGAGATTGAGAAAGTTGTTGTTTGACATTCTCAACTGAAAGAACGGGTATTGTTGCGATCATTTTCAAACAACTACACCTTTCTTTCACTCTTTATGTAAATGTATCGTACGGATGAATCACCAGTTCTGGTATCTGCAGGCAACACTGTAAGCCGCCTCATAGATTGACCCGAATCAGTTGTCCAATCACAGGTTTGGATTTAATGTTTCTTTAGACATTATAATCTGACGTACTCAATTCTTGAGTTTGAATTACTCCATTATTGAGTTCTCTCTGCTTTCTTTCCTCCGTCTCTCTTTTTTTTCTTGCTCTCTCACTATTTATTTATTTATTTTCTGTTTATTCTTTTGCTTAAATATAAATTTTTCAACCTGCATATGTCGAAAATAATACTGTAATTTATTGCTACTTCCATCACCTGAAAGTCCACCTGTACTTCACAATCTACTACTCATGATTCAGCATCAAGCATTGTTGTAACTAGCCAACCCATTATTAAATTAAGCCACGAGATCTGGATTTTGTCACAGCCCGAAGTCTTTCCTATGTCATGGTGTACGGGAATATTTGCCATTGGCCATCAGTCTGATATGTTTCTCAGTTGCCTTTGATATTTCTTTAAAGGTTACTGGCTCATTAACATTTTTTGAGGGTGGGTTTTTAAAATTAGAAATGGCATCAATATATTATTTTCACACATTACTACCACCACAACAAATTTGCTTTCCAAGTGAGGAAATCTTGGAATGGTCTGTCTCATTTGAAAGAGGATTTCAAAGTAGGTCAATGTTTTTTGTTTTTTTTAGCCAAGTTTCATTGGCTTTCCAAGTGCATTTTAAAATTATTTAAGAATTAATGTTCATCACTTCTGTGCTCACCATTATTGTTGTGTAACAATATCGTTTCCATGGAATCATTAAGAAAACACCTTGCAAAGACCAATTCGAAAGCAAAGATATGTTTTGATTAACTGTGTGGGAATACAAGTGAAGATTCAGAAACGATCATGTAGTCATGAATCAAAATATACTTCACCAACAGATAACCTTGCACATTTTGCAGTTTTGTGTAAAATACTGTATTATAATGAACGCCATCAAAACTTCTTGCATCTGGCTGGCCAGGGGCAGATAATCCAGTCACCCCATTTGTTCGTGTGTGCCTCTGTAGATGCCAGCGTTTGGTAGACATGGTTGGTGAGGCGATGCGGTGGTGGGCTCAGTGGGGTTCTTACAACTTTGTCCAAATTTTGACGTGAAGAGACAGATGTGTCGAGAAAAGTCTGACTGATAAAGGCTTGGCCAATCTTACAGCTACATGAAATGCAATCTTGGACTGAGAATTTTACATTTGTATGTGTGCAAATGTTCCGAGTTAACATTAAACGGTAAGGTTTTACATTTCCCCTTCTTCTTTAATGGGAGTTTCTATTTATTTTTATTCTGTTCAGTGACAGAAAATGATCTGCATGCAGAACAAAAACAAAACAGTTCTGTAAAATTATGAACTCAGACTTGAAGCTAGTCTGTTGTGCTTCTGGGGGTCTGCATACCATGAGAAATGTGTAGAGTGTAACTAGTGCCTAGACCTATTGAACTATTTTTGTTTCTGCTCTTGAGAAACAAGAAGTATGTGTATACTGTGAAAGAAGAGCAGTACCAGCTCTATGACACACAATAGCCTCCATGGGGATAAATCACCTTTGCTAGTGTTGTAAATTATTTATTGATTGTTGTCTCATCTGTATCTATAGCTTCACTTAGTTATGCATGCCTTAGACTCTGAATGGTAGGCATCATTGTGGATATTGAAAAACTCATTTCATTACTCATGTTAGGTCATTATTTATGCTTACGTCATGCCACTTTTTTTCGGTCTTGTTTTACTGGCAGAGATGCTTTATTCCCGTACTTTTATTATCAATGGTAAACAGTAAGCTGCAACAAAGGATGCGGTTGGTGATAAGGAGGACTAACATAAAGACGTGAGAATATGCAGTTTAAAAATTAAAAAAAAGAAGTTTTCTCAATCAGAGATGACTGGCTCTTGATTTTGTTTGTTTGTTTTTTTCTGTCTTTGCATTCTATACTGTGTTTGCCACGAGTTTCCATCCGCCTTTGCATGCATCTATTATTATGATGTTGAGGGATAGCGTGTTGTCAACTTTGACACTTGCCTCAAAGTCAGGGACTGGTGTCTGGTGTAGCAGTTAGAAGGCACTTCACTGTTGCTAGCAGGAGTAGAGTTCCATTTTTGAGTGGAGTGAAATTTTCATGAGTATGTTTGTCTTTCTGCTGGGATATTGTATCCCTTCCCAGACAGACTGGGTTAGCCCCTACAGGTAGGATCGGAAACACACTTCCTAAATCATGCAAATTGCGTCGATGGGGGCGTAAAAACACATTGGTAAAAACGAAAAACAAAACAAATTTTGGTTGGGGAGGGGGAAGTGATCTTGTGGAATAATAATATGGGAGTATTCATGATTTTTTAAAACCTTTACTTTTGCTCACTTAATAGCTTTTACTAATTTTGGAAAAATGTCAAGGTGCCTGTGGTGTAGCTGTTTGGTTCTTCGCTGTCATGTGAGACCCAAGTTCTATTCCACAGTTGGGAGAATTTTTATCGTGGTTTCTTGATCTTTCTGCCTGGATGCCAAGCTATCCATCTAAATGAGTGAATGACCTAAAAGTGCTGACTGGGGCATATACACCTACACATAACAAAAAAAAAAAAGAAAGAAAACGGGGCTCTTTTGGTCTAGAGGTACATGTATGGTGTTTGATTCTGTCTAAAAGTTCCGGGATCGAATCGAGTATTCAAGGAAACAGTTTTTTTCTCTAAAATTAAAATTTTCTTCTTTGCTAACTTTCTTGTTCTGTCATCTGCTTTCATCACCACTTTTTCTCTGCCCCCACCTCCAGTGTGCTTTTTGCTCCGTTTCTCCTAACTGGTTCCACTGCTGTTCCAGGTTCCTCCTTACTACATGTACTGTCTTTCATCCCCCGCCCTGATCTTATTCTTAGGATAGATCAGATTGAACTTTCACATCTGGTGACCTAGCCTCTAATAAGGGTGAAAAAATCTTGGAAGTCCTGTGTTCAAGTTCAAGTTGCACACTCTAAACTTCCCCTAGTGAAGGCTAGTGGTCCTAGAACTTACTAAAAGAGTAGGCTTTTGCTGCCACCTGGGAAAAATTCATAATCAATTTTTATCAAAAATGAAAATATAGTCGATATAGTATAAAAGTAAAAAGTACCTTTGATATCAAAATGTGTCTGCCTGATGACAATGAGCCCCATAAAGTTGAAGGAAAACCGGTCCTATATATATCAAGGAGTACTATACTGATATATAATGTAGAAATCAGATGCACTGCAGGTTGAAAAACAAGCAGTCACTACCCCAGGTCCAGCATGGAAACGCGAAAAAAAAAAAAAGAGTATAAGTACTATAAGTAGTACTGTATAAATCAAGAGCTGCATGTTGTGACCATGTTGAAAAATATGTCACTCAGAGCTATCAGCAACTGAATAAAAGTTGGCCTCCTGCTGGATGTCATCAGTCAGTGTGATCCCCCAGCCTCTCCCAATATGCATTTGTATCATGTAGTTAAAATCCATGAGAAATGATTCTGAGGCTGGCTCAAAAGTAGTTAATTCTAATTACACATGTTATCGGACCTATTACATGTAGCTGTGTAGTACTGTTACATTTTTATTTAGAAGTTCAATTTCTAATTACATGTATTAATGAATGACCTGGTCGTAGGGTAAAATGATTATGATCTCACGTTTTGTGGTTAAGACAGCTGTACAGAGGCACTGCTGAATGTGAATATGACCTATTTCACTATTTGTCCAGGGCTAGATTTCTTTTTTGAGAGGACAGTTGTTTCTCAGGAAGATGAACAAGACAAATTCATATTACTTGATATCTGGGGTGTTCAGTTGGTAATGTATCATGCTAGACTACGAAGCAGATGGCCATGGTTCAAATCCTAGACTGAGCAATCTTGACCTCTTGTCGTTTCGTGTTTATTGGAACCAGACATTAAATCTGAAGGTCCTGCCTTATAACTTAATAGTGCTGATTGGGGCATTAAATTCATACCCAGGGGGCTCTCGTGGCCTGCTGGTTAAATTGTTCGCCTCTCATTCAATAGGTCCCGGGTCAGAATTCGGATAGCGACGGAAAATTTTAATCTCTATAATTTTCTCCTTTCACTTCCTTTCCTGCTTTCTAACAACATTCTATGGTCAACTTGTCTCAATTTTCTGCCTCCACCCCCCCTCTGGACTCCTGATTCTTTTACAGTCTTTCCACTGCTTCTTGGTTCCTTCTTACAGCTGTTTTTCAACCACACCCCTGATCTTATGGTAGGTAAGATCTACACCTAGCCTTCTCGAACAAGGGCAAAAGACTTGGAGGTCCCGTGTGTAAATTGTGCATAAAAGATCCCTTGGTTGTCCAAAAGCGATAAAAGTAGGCTTCAGCCGCCACCGGGGCAAAATTAAAAATTTCCTGCCACTACCAACTGAAAATGGTGTGTCCCGTGTGCTCACATGACCTTATGCAGTTGCAAGCACCGTAAAACACTTACCAAAAAAACTCCCCAAAAGCCCCCCTAAAACTCATACCCATACACTTTACCCAATATCTGAACCACAAGCAACAATAGCACTAAGGGAACTGAAAATTTTTAGTTAATCAATTTTCAGAGTGGGTGGTCGGTGGGTGCTCTGGTGTGGTCTGCCTCGTCTATCCTATCAAACATCTACATGTATCCTCTTTATCTCCCCCTCCTTATTTTGTGTTTGTTACTGTTACTCGCTTGTAACACCTCTAATCTTCGGCACTTATATAATATTACCGTATTGTGTTGCAAGTGCAGTAAAACCAGTACTAAAACTAAAACAATTTTATGTCATGTAAGCTGTGCTCCAGGATGCATGTTGGCAACTGCAGGGCACTTGTTAAAGAACTTGATGAGCAGACTAATTCCTACTAGGAAAGGTTTTATTAACTTGAGTCGCAATCTGAAATGTTCTTTTTTTCTGTGGAATTTTTTTTTCTGCTGATGGTGTCCTGACATGGGATCAAGTGCTTGATCTTTGAAAAGACCTATCATTTGCCATGTAAGGCTTTAACTTTAACTTTGAATAAGCACTCAAAAGAACTTTGGGTTGTCTTCTTCCTCATGTACAAGGCTGGGGAGACGTCGTCAGCTGTGACAAATGTTCTTCTTAATATCTTTGTGTTCCCTTGCTAAATCAAATCTCAGGCGTACTCAACTGCTGATTTTTCCCTTCGTAGGACCCTTTTCCTTCGGGCAGCCACTTTTCGATTTTGAAGTTACTCTATATTTTTACACTGACGAAGCATTTTCAGTTTTAGTAGGAGCGGTAGGAATTTATTTCGAATTTTGCCCGAGTGATGGCCAAAGTCTACTCTTATCGATTTTAGGGCCACCGAGGAATCTCTTGTGTGAGCAATTTGCAACATGGGACCTCTGAGATTTTTTCCCAAAGGGGGACGTTTCTCGTTCAGGCACAGTAGAATTGTGAATAGGCTGATTCATCAATGGCACACTCATAACGGTGCCTGATCTACAACAGGGAACTGCTGCTTTTTCTTTCCTAATCCTTACTATTGTCATTTTTCCCTCCACTTCTTTTGTACATTTTGTCTCACTCTTGTGACCCGCTATTTCCGGGGTGCCTTGGAAAGTTGAAACAGACTTTGTGCTGTTGAAGCTAGAAAGGTGAGCAGAGTAAGCCTGATTCCCTGTAAAGACTTCTCTTTTGACATCCACCCCTTGGCACTCATACTCATATGACCTTTTGCAGTTGTGAGTGCCGTAAAACCTCTACTAAATACAAAATAATGAAATTTTTTCGCCCTTACCTGAGAAGGCTGAGTGTTCAATCTTACCTACCCTAAGATCAGAGGTGTGGCTGAAAGACAGCAGTAAGTAAGAACCAGGAGTAGCAGTAGAGTCAGGAGTAAAGGAGAGAGGAGCCCAAAGAAGGCTGAGGGTGGTGGGAGAAAGTGGAGATGAAAGCAGCCGACAGAACAGGACTTTACAGGACTAGACAACGGAAAAGGAGATGAAAGCAGAAAATTTTAGAGAAGAAAATTTTTATGTCCCTGGCAGGTTTTGAGCAGTTGTCCTTTTGAATGAGAGACAAACACCATACCTCTAGACCACGAGAGCCCCTTATGACAAATGATGAACCGAATACCATTCTAAATGGTCAACTCTGTGTGAATTGCCTCTTCAGTCCTGGTCCCCTGACCCTTACAGGACACATGTTACACCAGAGCTCCCATGGGTTGACTGCTAGGTCTGCACCACCATACGCTCAGGTGTGCTTTTCATTCCAGAAGGGTTCAGGTTGAGTATGTTCAGCCGTGCTCTTGAGTCCACAGGGTAAGGATCATAAAATCCATACCGGCATTGGTCTCGAGAAAACTTCTAAATTTGTTGTTGTAATGATGCAAGGATGACTAATTCCCTCTTCACAGCCTTTAGGATTAGTCAGAACATTGTACAACTCGTGTTTTCAAACCCTTCGACAAACTCTCATACTTGTATAGTATATAACCCACACTTTAATCAACAAGGAATTATGACCCCCAACTATCATTTAGAGAAAACTGGTGCAGAGGTAAGAGGCTTCCTTGTGTCATACAGAAGATCCGAGTTTCAATTCTATCGAGTACCTCGGTTTTTCTGCTTGGATGCTGTATCCGCCTCGCCGTGGGTTGGCCCTAACTGACATGGTGGAAGCCCGCCTTCTAAATGATCTAAATTGTGTTGATGGGAGAGTAAAAAACACAAATAAAAAAACAAAACAAAACTAGACGAAAAAATATAGAACTTAAAAACAATGTGATGAATTTATTTACAACAAAATGCAACATATTAATATAAATATTATTTACATTACTCTGAATCATAGTTACTACACATCCTTCGTCGTCCACGATTGTTTCTTTTTTTCTTTCATGGCTATTTTCTTTGTCTTTCTTGTCAAATATTTCTGCATTTTGCCACTCTTTTCCAGCTCCTTTTTGTATTCCTCTTCCTCAAGGGCTCTCTTTTCCGCTGAAAAAGAAAAAAAACTTATTGTAATAAGTGCCTATTTATATATGTAAGTAGGGCCTACTCTTAGCATGCACACAGAAAAATTGGTGGGACGAGGAAATGTTTTCATGATTAAGTAGGAATTTCACTTGGAACATGTTTTGAATACAAAGATATCCATGTAGAAAAAAAAAAATTGGGACCTGGAAATCTGTTCCCCACATATGCATGTTTCCCTGTGTGGGTGTGTGTGCTACACTGTATATTGTATACATGATACACTTTTATAAACATGTTGTTTAAATAATGAGTACTTCGCAGCAGCTTCTACTCTTTTTCAATATTACTACTTAGTATTGTTGTAATCTATAACTGGGCAAATTTGGCAGTTGTGGTGTTAACTCCCCACATTTTACAAACTAACTAAAATTCAAAAGGGGGTATACTGTAAAAAGTGAAACTGTAACTGGATATTACAATTCACATACAGTCAAAATTGTCTAAGATGGTCACCCATTGTTGAGGAGAAAAGTGGCCATATTACACAGTGTTTTAATGTTTTAAAAGACGCAACAACAACAACAACAACAACAACAACAACAACAACAACAACAACAACATCGCCATCCCTGATGGATCGTCTGTCGCAGGATACCGCGAAGGTGGAGCAGCAGTGGTGATTGTGAATGATGAACCACCGCGAACAGAAATCATTAAAACTAAAGGTGCATTTCTCACATCATCTTATGACGAGGAATGCCAGTCAATGATGTCTGCTGCACAATGGATTGCTGACAATTGCCCGAGTAGAAGCATTGTGCTGATCTTGACTGACAGTCCGTCCCTCTGCAAGGGGCTGCTAGGCAACAGCTCAAACATCAATGATTTGCGCCGCAAGTTCAGTGAAACCACAGCCACAATAAAGATCCAGTGGATTCGAAGCCATGTTGGAATCGAAGGAAATGAGGCAGAAGACCAAGCTGCCAATGAAGCCAGAGAGATTGAGAGAGACAGACGACCAATAACATACATGCGAGTCTTTTCTATGAAATCTTTTCAAGGGAAATCAGAGACCCACCATGCAGAGCTAAGTACCAGCACCTGGAAGATCTCTGTATTCTGGGTACTCCAATAAGCAGTACCAAAATATCACATGTCGCTGGGACCAGGTTGAGCTAGCGAGACTGCAGTCGGTCCATCATTGGAGCTTGAGAGGGTATCAGAACTTTGTGACTGAAGAGCTCAACCCACGTTGCCGAAAATGCTGCCATGAAAAGGAGGGTGTCGAACATATGTTTGAATGTCCAGGAACAATGGCAATTCGAAAGGAGTTATTTGGACGAGTGGAGATGCCTCTGAGTAATTTGGAAGAGTGGAGATGCCTCTGACAAATTTGGACAAGTGGAGGTGTCTCTGAGTTATTTGGACGAGTGGAGGTGCCTCTGAGTTATTTGGACGAATGGAGGTGCCTCTGAGTTATTTGGACGAGTGGAGGTGCCTCTGAGTTATTTGACAACGGAGCCAAAAAAAGAGCCTGGCCCTCGCTCGAAGCTTTATTCGTGGAGTCCACCAGGCCCATAAAGGAAACAAAATAAAGCCTTCATCATGAACGTGCAATGTTTCTGTTACCAAGAGTGAGATGATTACAGAGATGATTTGAATAGTACACAGAGACCAAGGACAAAAAGAAAAAAATACGTATACGATTCAGCTACAAATGAAAACGATGAAAAAGAAAAAATCTTTGTTTCTACCAAAAAGCTCCCACTGGAAGGTAGAAAAGTAGTAAGTACATGTACTTGAGTAATATTATACTGAGTACTGGGGGGGGGGGAGTGGCTGTTTGTACAGGAATTGTCTTATACTGGTGGCTATTAAAATAGATTTGACTGTATGAAATCAAACTCAAAATAGTTGGTCACGTAATTTTATAGGAATGAAACTACAGTGGTCAATCAGTGTTTGAATGTCATCATACTGTAAAGAAATCAAAATCAGACCAAAAACAAGATGTTATATTGAACAGACCTGCATGTGAGCCTCAACCAGATTGTCTGAAAATTTTGCGCACCCCCCCTAACTTAAAAGAGCTTTTTAAATTGTGGGTATCATAAAAGGAAGGAATTCTGAGTAACAAGCGACCACCCAAACAAAGACAATAAAGAAGAGACCTAACCCTAACCCAAAAAAGAACCTGCAACAGCCCTCAAGTAAAAAGGCCAGCACAAGTAAAAAAAAAAATAAAAAGCACACTCCAAAACAAACAAGCCTACATTGCTATAAAAAGAATTTGATACAATAATACATAGAATAGGAATATGAATCCTCCATATAGATCTCTAGATCTAGTTATATTATAAATCTAGTGATCTAAATAAATCTAGATCAAGATCTAGATCTTGTAGAACAAGTGAATAGGAATAGACCTTGGACGAGAAATCCGCATCCGATTTCAAACAGATGGATTCAGCTGAATCTAGATCTAGATATCTAGATCTAGATAAAGATTAGATCTTTATTCTAAGTAAATAATTCACGCACCTGATGAAATGCGTTTTACCAACATTAATATTACAGCACAACCTATAATAGGGTTTGACACAATAGAATTGGAATATGAATCCTCCATTGAGGTCTATAATGATCTATAAATCTAGATCTAGATCTAGATCAAGTAGAAATTGCAAGTGAGTCGGACTCGAAAGAATCCACATGATCTGAACTATCAGTAAACAAACGAAATTCAAAATGGCCGCTCGAGTACGAAACTGAAAGTAGATAATTTAGGTCGCCGTACTTTTTCGTATTCGTATCTACTACTCAGGTTCCGACAATTATGTCGGAAACGCCGACGTCGGCAGTCGGCGGTCTGCACGAAAACGAAAGTGCCGACAAAGCCGACGGGAGAAAAAGGGGTCGCTGGCAGTGGGCCAGGCCTCATACTACGCACATTGACTGATACAGGTGGCCCTAGCGATAGCATCGGTCGGCTCGCGGGTCGGGTCGCGACTGTCGGCAAACATGCAGGTCTAATTGAAGTACGGGTACATCTGCACTACATAATAGACACTGGCTCTGAGTACATGTCTATGTATAAGATTAAAATTACGTGAACCAGTGCTGTAAGTGCATTTTAATTGAAGACAAGCCAAGGAGATATAAAACAGAAGTTAAAGGGACTAATCTAAGTTCACAATGTCCTCTGTTTAACGTGAAGGCTGTGACAATTTTTTTTAGAACCACACAGCAGTCCCAGTAGAGGAAGTCCTTTTCTAAACAAGAAATCTGTAATTATTTTCCAACACATTTATCATTTATTTACCATTCACATCGGCTGAAATAAGATAAGCAAAAGAATTAACAGTTGTTAAAAAATGCAGTTTTATACATTTGGGCACAGATAAAATGAATCCTTAAAACCTGAAATCACAGAGAGCTCCTACAATATGCCATTTCCCGACTGAACTGCTATATATTTTCTTGCATTGCCATCTGCATTACAGATTTGTTAAACAACTGAAAAATCTGATCCAACGGGTATTGTAAAATTGGAGCCAATTTTTCCTCAAAACTGTCAAATTCAAATGGCCCTGCGCACACGAAGGAAAAAAACAATGCACCCATCGTCTTCAAGAGTGTCAGGTTCCATGAGTCCACCAGGCTTGCCCCCGCACAGCGTGAGACACACACTGCTGGTATAGAAGCACAGAGACACATCATAGGACATTGCCTATAGTGTGCGTAAGGCACAAGAGTTTAATTGAATCTAGTCATGTAATCTAGGGTGCTGGGTGGTGGAAGAGTGAGATCGAAGACTGACAGTGTGGCACTGGATAGGGCCATAAGGTGTGAATTGTTTGTTTGCGTGTGTGTGAGTGTGTGTGTATGGTTGTACGAATATG
The DNA here is from genome assembly GCF_000002075.1 of Aplysia californica. Classification (NCBI taxonomy): domain Eukaryota; kingdom Metazoa; phylum Mollusca; class Gastropoda; order Aplysiida; family Aplysiidae; genus Aplysia; species Aplysia californica. The sequence goes on from NW_004797825.1 coordinate 106,058, forward strand.
GAGGTATGGACCCTCAAGTTATTATACAGATTACACAAGAAGGGTGGGTGGTGTGCTGTGACCAGCGTTGCTTACATCATCCCGACGTAAAAGCAATTTAACTTTAGAAGTCAGGCTCATAAGCAACATTCTCATCCTTTCTCTTGCCTTGATACCGAACAAGGCACACATGCTATCCATCCTCCTGTATCCTTTTATTGATACTGAGTACTTCTCATGGTGGCAGAGAAGAGAAAACTTAGCTGTGTACAGTGGCGGTGGGTGGACCAAAATTTGGGTGGGGCTTAGGTTGCGTCCAGTTCTTTACCACCAAATAGCAAGCAATAAGAATTAATCAGTAATGATTTTTGTATATTCACGGTGAGCCATGGCAGTTTGAGAACCATTCAAACGAGAAGAGTTGCCTCTGTTTTCTATCTCTTTGTTTTTAGTTAAATTCTTGTTGATGGTGGGGACGAAGCCGATTCACCTCCTAATTTCCTTTAATTAGTTTTCGTGTGATGAAAAAGTTGCCTTACAAGTAGTTCGACCTGATTTATAACTGTTGAATCTCAGCGGCACAAACACAAACATGCACACACAACACTTCAAACATAATACTTCTATAAGCTGGATTAGGCCGTGTAGTCTAGAAAGTTGAACGCACCCAACAAAGAACCAATGGGCGCATTAGGTATCTGTGTCAGTGGGGGAAAGTGTGTCGTAAACTTTCACCTCTTTTTCAGGGCTAGGAGAGCGTGAGCCCTCGGTACAGTGTTATTTTTTCCCAGTCTTCTACCTTTTTACAAGAAGAGTTTCAATTAGGACGGACTGTGGGAAAAGGGCTCATCTTTGCTCAGCCCTAAAGACATTCGATTGGCTGCTGGGTTACTATAGTTGTAAGCGGTGAGAACAGTGATTGGATAAGCGAGCAAGCCGCCAAGTTGATCACTCTCTGTTCATTGCAAGCGGTCATAACAGTTTTAACAGCTTCTTTCATTTATTTTGGGATAGAGTTTGGGGGCGGTGGGTGGGGAGGGGGTAGGGGCTCAAGCCTGTGAGCCCTTCACTACCCACCGCCACTGGCTGTGTAACATTAGAAAATCCAGCGTCATAGTTTAGCAGAGGTTGACAAGAAGTCCTTCACGAAGACAGAAATTGGTTTTTAAAAAATTGGTTTCCCTAAATCTATGCTTTCCATGTTTCTAAAAAAAACCGAGGTAAAACTGACAAAACCAGCATTGTCAGCCCGACAGAAAGTAAGCGCAATTGCCAGATTTGAAAACACTGAGCTAGCATTGTTTTAATTTCAATGGTTCTAAAAAGAATGTGCCATGTCTCTTTTTATCTGTAGTCACATCCTAATGACAAAACCAGACAAAATCGCAAAGGAGTTTTGCCTTGACTTCACATAAAGAAATATAGCATCACCCAAAAAGCTGTGTGCAGTGAATCAACCACATTAAAAAAACTGTTATGGTAGTTTATTTTCTGACCATTGTAACTTCACAGTAACTTCCTTGATTTTCATCTATACTCTCAAATGTTTTTAATTTATCGGTTCACCCGAATTATAAATGGATGCGTTGAATACATTTGTAAATCCTTGATGTGTTGAGTTATCAGTGCCCAACTGTAGTTATATAGAGTAACAAAACTGACCTTTCTTCATGAAGTAAGGTTTCTTTCCTTCTTTCACCCTTTCTTTCTCTTTCTTTTTCCACTCTTTCTCAAGCTCCTCTCTCCTGGCCTTCTTCTTCTCAGCAAGCTCTTGTTGTTCCTGAGGGGGTGTGCAACTTGATATAGTCATATAAACACAGAGACAGAGAGAGACAAATCCATTCAAACTTACATTCTCATTGGTATTACAACATCCCTTGCACAATGGCCAAGTGGCTGAGGGTCATGAAAGGTCTACCAGAAAGACATCATTATTCATATTCCGTCCAAGGATGTTATTTAGTTTTAGTACTGTCGTGTTCTTAAGCCTTTGCGGAAAAAAAAAGCAGTGGGAAGTTAAAGAGAAAGCGGCCCAGACATGTCCCCTCCCCCAAACAATATGTATCAATCTTCTGGCTTTCTCAGGAATTAAGAGCTATTATCGAGTCGGTGATCTCTTCAAGAACACTTAACACTCAAACAAGGATAAGCTTTTTCAAATTTTAACATCAGCTAAACAAGTTGTAAAAATATTCCCTTAACTTAAAAGATTTATTTAAAACTATCCTTAACAGTGTTTCTAAAGCCCTCAAAACCCCCCGAGGCAGTGCCACTGACTGTAGTGTCTTTAGGCCATTCCCAAAGGGGGGACATTTCTCGTTCAAGCACAGTAGAATTGTAAAAGGGCTGATTCATGTCACGCTCATAACTGTGCCTGATCTACAACAGGGTACTGCTGCTTTTTCTTTCCTATTCCTTACTATTGTCATTTTGCCTCTACTTCTTTTGTATGTTTGTCACTCTCTTGTGACCTGCTATTTCCGGGGTGCCTTGATAGTTGAAGCAGACTTTGTGCTGTAGAAGCTGGAGAGGTGAGCAGAGTAAGTCTTATTCCCTGTAAAGACTTCTCTGTTGACATCCACCCCTTGGCGCTCATATGACCTTATGCAGTTGCAAGCGCCGTAAAACCCTCTACTATAATAAAAATAAAAAGCCCTCAATACAGGAGCAGGAACATTTTATAAAGGATTTGTATTTATTGAAAAATTCAGGGCAACCAGAAGTCATTGACAAACAAGTCATTGCTTGAATATCAAATAGAACAGAAAAAAGCCATATGAGACTTGAATCATAAAAAACCCAACAGATTTTCGGGATCCAGGCAAATTTGCCAATAATAAAGTCAGAACATCTTTAACCATCACGTAAGTGGTGTGAATAATATCACCCTATTGTCCTATTGATGGCTCCTCACTGATCAAGGTCCCATAATGCAAACTGGTACTCCCTGTACTCACTGGGAGACGCTTAAAAATGGAAGCGCCCATTGTTTCAACATGGCACTTGACACTTCTGAGGGCAGCCTCACTCTTTGAATCTTACAAAGTCCTTTCTGAGAGCATGATCACAATATGACCTACTTCACTGTGAAGAAGAAAAGAATATTTCATCAACTTCTTACCATACGATTAAGTAACTGTTTCATTTCAGATTTCTTGTCTTTGTCTTTTGTTTTCTTTATTATTCTTTTCAGCTTCTGAAAAAATAAATGGTAAAAAAAGACACTTGAGTAAAACAGAACTAAACATTAAAGAGGAAAGTAAATGGACACCAAACAAATGTTTGGAACCCACATCAGTTATGCAAAACAAAAGTACTACAACAACTTAAGTCCAAGTTCCCACTTGTCATAACTTGTATTTGTTTCAGTTTGCAGTCTAGCATGCACATAGCAAAATTGGGCGGATGCGGAAATCTTTTCAAATTGCACGAATTTCACTACCACATGTACTTCTTTTAAATACAAAGAATACGCATGTAAAACACAAATTTGGGACCGGAAAATCTGTTCCCTTTGCACGTGTTTGGAAATGTGTAAGCCAGACTGTATTAAGTTCGATCAACCAGATATATGTTCAACAAAACAGCCTTTGAAGATATTCCTCACATCCCATACTAGGGTTATGAGGTCCTAAAACAAGAGATTAAACCGAAGTCTTTTAACATGTTATGAACCTTTAAAATTGGAGAGACATTATCTTTCTTGTAAATATAGCAGGACTCTTAGTAGACAGCACAGCTGGGTGGGCATTAACAAAAAAAGAATTTTCTATGCTAGGTCTGGATCTAGACATATTGTAAGTGGCAGTATCAACAATCTCTTACTCTCAGTAACTATGGCGGCAAATTTTATTTTGATAAAACACAAGCTATCAGTGCTGAAAAATACCTTATGATTAACCATAACATTAAAAAGACGTAGACAGCATAACTTTATCAAGAGTAGAAAAAGAGTAAACATAACAAAAGTACCAAATCTCATCAAAGTCCATGCAAGGCTTTAAAAAAATGTATTCTAAGCCATGTTACTTAAAAAATACAGCTTCTGATGAAAAATGGGTAATTCTAAACTATCAACATTTTACACAGACATGGAAAAATATATTCCTCCCAAAGAAACAAGACTTCAAGCCACTCACTAATTTTTCTTTTGACTTCACATCCGCAATAAATCCGTATGTGTTTTTAAATATTTTTTCATTATACTCTCCAGACAAGTCGTCAAATCTTGGGTCTCTTTTTGTCTGCAACATAAAGGATATAAGGTTAATCATTTCAGGGATCAAAGTAAAAGACAATGAAAATAAGCCTTGAAGTGTATACAAAGTGACAGGGTCAAAGAGAACTTCACAACCATGGGCAATAAATGTTTACATCTCGAAGCAGATATACTTGAACAGACAAAGTAACAGTTTCATTTCCTCTGTCCTCAAGGCACAGAATAAACAAATTTATAACGATGTTTCACAACAAAATCTCTCTTTATCTCTTTAATGTTTTCAGTAATAAAAGCATAACACAAAAAGCACTTCATGAGAATTTTGAACATGAAAACCAGGTCAATTAACGAGAAGTCTTTTCACTTTTTATCACTACATTCAGTTTACTACAGCTGAGCTACCTTCTGTGGGCAAAAATGGAACTTCACTCTTTAATCTCCGAGGGGGGTAAACCCACCATGCCGGGACCCTCTTTTGGTACAAAATCTAAATGTGACAAATACATCTCTAAATAAGTTATTTAATCAAAACAGGTCAACCTATTTTAACAGTTCATCTAATGAAAGAACTCCTGGTGAAAGAGAACTGTTTTTTGCAACTGCCCAAAAAATAATCGACACCGAAGTCGTCGTAAACAAATGTACCCAAACCACTGGGAGCGGCTTGCCGGAGATAAGAAGTTAATAATCCTGATATTCAAATATTTGCTTAACCCTATCCATATGCCCTGGGGTCATTTTTGTACCCCTGGGACTGTATTCTTCACATATGAATACTTCTAGAATGAAGATCTCTTTGAAACTTTCAGTATTTCTCAAAAAATCGTTTTGACAGACTGCTATGCAAAGAATACAGATCGGATTAACGAGCAAATTTACTCTTTGAAAGTGGTGGCACAGAGTTCGTCACATCATATGGATACGATAGTAAAACAGGACATAAGGAGAGGGTTAAAGAAATTATCAATCTTTTATAGTTTTGGAGTTCTATCTTCACTTATTCAAAAGGATAAAAGTTAAATCATCCACCCTGTTACAATCAGTAAAAAAAAGTCCAGCCATCAAAAGTTACCTTTTCTTTTGGTGCTGAAACTTTCTGCGGGACAGCTCGTCTAGCTGACACTTCTGTTGGTCTGTGGGATTGAAGTAAGTAATAAGGTACACAAAGTGTGAGGGGACTAACAAATCAGCAAATCAAAATAAACAGATAAAAAGATTGTAATTTGTGGTAGCTGCAGTGCAGCTTCCAGTGTTTGTGCTAGTCTTGAAAAATCGCGCTCAAGAACACAGCCCAGTCACCACCCATTTTATAGCTATTGTCATTCCATACTCCATACTGTTTGGAGAAACAGGTCAAACTATGGCACACATTCTCCAGCAGTGCAGAACACATTGGGCCCTGAGACAGGAAACATGGCCAATCCCATTGTACGGGCCAAAAGAAGAACTGAGCAGGAAGGCCCAGTATATGATAAATATCGGACTTCAAGTGTAATGCGATAGAGAAGAAAAAGACTTGATACTGTTTGCCATTTCATTTTAAGTCTTTTACTTTTACTACAAGTACATTAATCGTGAGTTACTATTTTCTTATCTTCAAAAATAAGTTTCAATCTGAGTTGGAGTTTTAAAGTCTAATTAACACTATTAAGCCATACCTATGCCATGATTAAAATGAAAGCAGTACTGCAAATGAAAAGAGGATTTTATTACGTTAAAACTGGTTCAAAACTTGAATTTGACCGTTATAACACTGGCTCTTACTTTAACAAAACAACATCTTTACTAAAAACATATGAGCTTTTTGACTTAGATTAGATTTGCTTGTTCTAAAGAATTATAAGTAAGAGGGGGACACAGGAAATGAGGAAAGTGAAAAAGTGACACGATCACGCCAATTTCGCAATGTGCGCGCTAGACTGTGGTATTGTTAAAGAAAAAAGGGTTGTCCTTAACCAGCACACTAACCTGTTTTTATTTTCTCTTTTGAAAACTTGATCCCCACTTTGTTTTCCGAGTGCAAGACCATGTTTAAGTTTATTGAACCTGAAAAAAAAAGTGAAAAAATATATACAATTTCATGATCCTTCTGAGAAGAGCAAATAGGAAGGAGAAAAAAGGAACAAAAAAGCAATAAGTCTTGACACATTCACTGAATAATACTACCATGCAAATTAGAAAAAAGCTGGAAGTTCCATATAGAGGCAGTATAGTAGTAGAGATGGGCATTTTAATTTTTTCTCCCTGCATGTAATAGTGTAAGCACTCTATTAAAAAACATTTTATGTCTATGATGAAGGCACATATGTGTCTAATTGGGCCAATCATGCTAGGAAATGATCTTGCACTGCACCTCTTTAGGTTTTGTACATAAGCATTTTTCATTTCATCTTTCTCTGTAAAGCCAGTCTTGATCATTTTTAAAATGGCTGCAATCTTACACTGCTTGCTCCCAGAGTCTGAAGCTGATTTCAGTTTATCCATTTATATAAGGAGTATACAAGGAACAATTTTCCTCAGCTTTAATCCCTGCGGCTTAAACTGTAACAAAGATGGAAATTACTTGCTGATTTTCCAGGGAGTACCACTCCCTTGTCTATTCTTAGCTCCATGTTAACTGTTCATGTTGACGCTCCATGTTGAAATGTATGCGCCAGAGTGTCAACAGTTCATGTTGTTACAGCACTAACTGCTCACATTCTAAATCAAAGCCGCACACACTGAAACATTCAGATTAGTTTCTCAAGAACAAAGTCTCATCATGCTTAAAGTGTTGGAGGAAACACTTCTAGGTCTGTTCACCTCCGACAATGACGATTTCAGCTGATTCAGTGAACAGGACGATGATGACACTGAATAATGCTTTTAATGAGAATTCTTTCCAAAACAATTTGTCATTTCAGCCTTACACTGAAGACATATTTTCAATACGGTACAAAAGCAGGCTGTGCAATAAAAATATGTTCATATAAAAGACAAAACGGACTTACGCTTTTAGACCAAGCTTCTCTTGCATCTCTTTCAGTTCACTCAGAGGTAAATGTGACATTTCTGAAAAATGAAACGATGAATAAAGAATAAGACACTGTCTTAAAATTCAGTTATTCAGCCTATTATATATATATATATATTTACTCGCATTTCAAGACAATCAATTGACTATAAAAAGAATAAATATGACATTTTTAACCACAAAATATTAACCATGTTCTATATAATATATTCTAGAGTCACAGCCTGAACATAGTCCTATTTATGCTCACTTCCCATCTACATGGGATAGTGGGCAGCAGCTATTGGTTCCCTGGATGAGGTAACTTACGAATAGGTGTGAAAGCTAGCAAGTATCACAAATAAAACAAAATGAACAAAACAGCATGCGGCAATGTGTGTTTTTATGTTGTAAGTTGTACCAAAGCTACATTATAATCCCTCATAGAACAGCTATACTATTGACTGCTCTATGTAAGATTCCAACATTTATCATGTGCTTGGCGGAGTCTTACACTAAACAAAGGATACATCTATAGACCAAGTTGGGCACAAGTGACCAAGAGTCAAAACGCTGTGTTTACCTCATTTTTAAAATCTCTCAACTACTGCACACGAACTCTTTGACTTATTCTCTCCTAATTTTTAATTCCTTTTCACACTTTTGTCAAAGTTTCGTTGATCAATTACTAAATAGGCACTAATAAACAGTGTTAACTATCTTCTGGTATCACATCTCCACAACTAACAATGCGGTGGCATTTTCTGGAAGTATAATATAAATGCGGAGTTCAGGTGTCTTAAAAACAGCTTTCAACCTAAATATACGGCTGCCAACTTTTTAAAGCAACAACAACAACCAAACAACCAGACTCTACCCACGTTGCGGGTCAAGATGATGGACAAGTGACCCCCCTTTTCAAACCCGTCACTCACACTTTTCTGCAAGCAATAAATTCAAACTATTCCAAGAAGACCAGCAACATTGTCAAAAATGTTGAGTAAAAATCTAAAATCTCTCCAGTTGATTATATACGGGGTCTGTTATCAATATTATTTGCAAAACCTGTTTTCAAAGTCCACAATTGTTCTTCAGCATCTTCAAGTCTGTGAAGAGCAATACAAAAAAAAAAAAAGAGTGCTTATTTTCTGACACGAAAATGTGCTCAAGTACTCAGATCCTCAAAAGTGTATTAAATACTTTTTTAACATAGGGCTTGGCAACTATGTAAATATAAGTGACAAAACTGTTATTGTTAACAAGACTATTTCTTTTCCCCAGATATGGACAGCAGGAAATTTGGACCAATAATGTTTTTATCCTTCACATTTTACTAAAAAACTTCAGGGGGTGAGGGGCGAAAAGGGGGGTGGGGGAGACACAAAGCCAGTATGCGTCTAAATCTTACCATAGATGAATATCACGCTAAACAGGAAACAAAACAAAGAATCATAAATTTATAGAGATTTAAAATAATCTGAACAAAATACCTACAAACATAATCTAGAAGTAATAACAATTTGACGAACAGAAACACAAAATTTACCTTCTCTTAACTGCTCCTGAAAAATGAACCAAAGACAGGTAGTGAATAAAACTTCGAAAAGGATAAATATAAAGCCAATATGTTGACATGAAAATTCTGACACCAATCATAAAATTCAAACCATTTCACTTCAAGGGGAATAAAATCACAGTACACGCAGTCGTTTTATTGCCCATTTCCTTCGTTTAAGACTTTTGTACAAGAAAAAGTGCAGTGCTGCTGGACATACAACTTTAATCAAACTGATTCTCCATCATCTATGACATTTTTCAGTTCATTGAAAACGTTTGGTTAATTAGGGAGAGAGAGTAAGTCAAAATCTAGTTGATTGACTAAATAAAAGCTATTATTGTTGTACTGTAACTAAAGGAAAGAGTTTATAACAAAGTGACACACCCTTTTTTTTTAAAGTAGAGGTTTTACGGCGCTCACAACTGCATAAGGTCATATGAGCGCCAAGGGAAGGATGCCAACAGAGAAGTCTTTACACAGGGAATCAGGCTTACTCTGCTCACCAGTCTAGTTTCAACAGCACAACGTCTGTTTTGACTTTCAAGGCACCCAAGAAACAGCAGGTCATAAGAGCGTGACAACACACAAAAGAAGAAGAGGAAAATGACGATACTAAGGATTAGGAAAGAAAAATCAGCAGTTCCCTGTTGCAGATCAAGCACAGTTATGAGCGTGAAATTGTTGAATCAGCCCATTTACAATTCTACAGTGTGTAAGAACAAGAAATGTCCCCCCTTTGGGAATGGCCTAAAGACACTTCAGTCGGTGGCACCACCCCAGGGGGCAATGACACACCAATATTTCAGCAACAATATTTAGAAAAAAAGGACAAAATGGAGACAAATGCTGAGAAAGCTAGAGACAAGATTGCCTTATCATATGTTACTGGAGACCAACTGGAAAAGAAGAGATCTTAGACCAACTGGAAGTTACAGAAGCACAAAGGCAATCACCCACGGCCTTGAAATGCCAAAGTTACAGGAAGAGGACAGAGGCAGAAATTTCTGCCTTGTGTACCTGATGGTAAGAGAGTAAGTAAGTGAGTAAGTATGTTTAGAAGAATTCATGACTTTAGACAGGCTAAGCGTCAAAAAGTTGTTAAAAATTGTTTTATCAAAATCATTACTTTTCATTAAATGTGCAGTTATGTTGTTCTGCATTCAGACCGCAGTATTGTCTCTGAGAAGCTAGTTCACATATATATAATATATATATTTACATGAGACATTACTGGCATGGGATTTTGGAGATGAATTTAGTGTGGATGATATTTGAGCAATCTCTCTAAACCGCAAATACGACTAAACCGAAGAAAATCAGGCGGTCATGCCGGTTTCAGTTTAACCGATCTCCACGGCATAATCTGTGTAAGGCAAAAGTAAAACTAAAACTCGTAACTTGAACTACTTGACAAGTATCAATCAAGTGTTTTTGATGAAAACAAGGATGGTGCAAGATCATTCTTAAATTGCAAACTACATTCAGGGCGCCGTGAACGTACCCTGCAAACTACGTTCACTGCATTGTGAACATAGTGACTGCATATTATTTAGTATAGATCTAGATCTTATATAAAAATTATCAATAAGCCTTGCCGCCGCAGTGGCTATTTTTACGGCGACCCTACTCCGCCTCTCAAGTACGTGACATGCCTCAATGTATTAGATCTAGGCCTATAGGGGCTGTTCAAAATATAAACTTACACCTCAGAGGGGAAAGGGTGTCTTTGGCTTCTGTAAGAAAAGTGTAAGATTGGGTGGGGAGGTTAACCAAATATGACACTTCTGTGAGATGAACGTTTTGCTCATGACTGGGAAGAAAAGGTAAAAGAAAAAGTGGATAAAATCAATGCCAGTAACAAGACCCAGATCTGCATGATCACTCTGCAGATCCCCATTTTTTTTTGGGGGGGGGGGGG
>NW_004797825.1:116828-119044 GCF_000002075.1 Aplysia californica
GGGTTGCAAATAATTTTGAAATTATGAGGAAAATTCTGTAGGTGGATATAATCAATCTAATTTCTTAATGTTTCTTTGTAACTTTGCAAATGTTTTGTTGATCTTTTAATGTCTTAATGTTTTTTATTTGTAAGGCACGTACCTATTGCATTGACAAGAGTCTCAATGTCTTCATAATAATATGTGTTCTTTCTAGTTCAAATGCATGATACGGTTTGATTAAATTGTATTAACTGAAAAGATAATTTTTTCTACAAGTTGGTAAAAAAAAACCCACGTATAGTACAGATCTTTAAAATAGTAATGGAAGTTGAAGATCGGAAGAAGTACTAATGTTAAATTGGTGTGGGTGGGGGTTGGAGGCAATTGTGAGAAAAGTGTAATTTGGGTTTTTTAAAAGGAAGAGGCTAGGCCTCGCACTACCCACATTGACTGATACAGGTGGGCCTAGCGATAGCATCGTCCGGCTCGCGATTGTCGGATTTCAGATGATTGTCGGCAAACATGCAGGTCTAATAGTGAAAGTGCATATATATATTTTAAACCTTCTGTTTTCTAATGTTAATAGGGCCTAAGACTTAAGATAAGTACGGGTAGACAGCCAGGCTAGCCGTACTTAAGGACGGCTAGACTGTCAGGCTAGCCGTACTTAATATTGATGGCTGAATTGTAAATGAAATTTTCAGTTTGCAATGCCTAAAGTATTTGTATTTCAGACAAACCAAAAGGTGCCTTACTGACTTGCATGTATTTAAACCTGAATAATTACTAGATCTAATGAGACATGTGTACTTAACAGGCTTGAGTCGACAGGGCCAAACCTAGATCTAAGTACAGCTAGACTCTCAGTACTTAAGTACGGCTAGCCACTTCGTTTATTGAACAGCCCCATAGCCTGCCATAGGTTTTCCATAATTTCCTCATCATCACCACCACTCTATTCTCTTCTTCATCTTCCTTCTCCCTTCCTCCACCACCACCTCTTCCTTCTTCTCCCCACCATCATCATTCACCCTCTCTTTTTTATCATCACCGCTTTAACTTGAACACACTTTCACCCCGGGTGAGAATAGTGCAGGCGAGTCTTTTGGCTATTCTCACCCGGTGCGCGTTCACCGTTATAGCCTTGATCTAGGCCAACCAATTTTGCGTTCACCCTAAACCAAAGAATTCTACACTGTGATAACAGAAAAATTGTAGAATTCTGTGCCGTGAACAAACGTTCCATTACTACTGTTAGCCTACTTAAAGTGTACAATTTTGTCTGTGGGCAGTGGAGAGAGAGAGAGAGAAAGAGAGAGAGAGAGGAGTAGCGCGAGAACTTCCGGGCAAAACAAAATGGCGACCCGCGTAGTTCTGCTCGATTCGAAAAGTTAAATAGCCGTAGCATCATTGTAGACGACCAAATTAATTTACTTTTGTGTTTTAACATAATTTTTAAACTTTGTTTTGGTCAATTTGATTGTCCACACCGATAGACAGTATTCAGAAAGAGATAGAGAGAGAGAAGAGGGGAGGAGTAGATCTTGCGAGAACTTCCGGGCAAAACAAAATGGCGACCCCCGTAGTTCGGCTCGATTCGAAAAGTGAAATAGCCATAGCATCTTTGTAGTCGATAAAATTAGCTTACTTTTGTGCTATAACTTAATCTTTTTTGCCTTTATCCATTTGATCATCCACATCGATAGAAAGTATTCCGAAATTAGGAAAAACAGGTCTTGTTTCACACTGGGTGAGAATAGTGAATAGCCTACGGTGGCAAGTCTCACCCGGGGTGAGAGGTCGATCGTGTTACTATTCTCACCCCGGGTGAGAATAACAATTGCAAGACGGAAAGCTATGTTTAGCCTTTTTAATTTTAGCCTTGCCCTTATACTTATAGGGGCGCTTTTTCGGTAGTTCCCACCCCGCAATTGTTATTCACGGGTTTTGGCCCCAAGAGTAGGGGGGTTTCAGGGGGGCTTGCCCCCCTGACCTAACAAAAATGGGAAGGGGGATTTCAGGGGGGCATGCCCCCCTGAATTTTACCACAATTTAATGTTTTGCTGTTGTTATGTTTGATATCTTAGCTCACCGCGAATCAAACGTATAGATCTAGATCTAGAAGTAGGTCAGGCTCAAATAAGGGGGGTGGGAACTACCGAAAAAGCACCCTTATGCCGTATACTTATAGGTTAGGGCTAGATCTAGAGCCTATGTACGACAAGATCCCGTCT
>NW_004797825.1:119144-123032 GCF_000002075.1 Aplysia californica
ACAAAAATGGGAAGGGGGATTTCAGGGGGGCATGCCCCCCTGAATTTTACCACAATTTAATGTTTTGCTGTTGTTATGTTTGATATCTTAGCTCACCGCGAATCAAACGTATAGATCTAGATCTAGAAGTAGGTCAGGCTCAAATAAGGGGGGTGGGAACTACCGAAAAAGCACCCTTATGCCGTATACTTATAGGTTAGGGCTAGATCTAGATCTAGATCTAGATCTAGACTAGATCTAGAATCTAGATCTAGATCTAGATCTAGATTCTAGGGCTTATTAAATATTAGCCTACAACCATATCGCCAGTAAAAAAATCTATTAAACTGACAAAATAAACGTGAAGTTAACATAATGTTGATATAAAATAACCCATACCATATTTTCATTTGTGTTTGGAGGAGACACAGTCCAGACGGAATCCCCTAGATCTACACCGTTTTGTTTACAGAGCAGAACAACAAGCGTGGAAAACAACCACTGTCCCGAATCCTGAGCCCAGATCCACCGGAAGTAAACATTCGTCCTCTGTGCGGCATATTTCAACATCGCAATTTATTTTGAGGCTAGGACTAGAGAATGAATTACTGCACTGAGCGATAAAACAATAATTTATATGTTATGGCAGGATCTCAGCGGATCTGGAACTTGTACTGGCTCTAGATCCACGTGTTTTGTGTATGTATATGTGAGTGTGTGTGTGTGTGTGTGTGTGTGTGTGTGTGTGTGTGTGTGTGTGTGTGTTTGTGTATGTAGTATGTGTGTGAGTGTGTGTGTACGCGCGCGCGCGTGCGCTCTGCTCGTAGGCTGTTGTCTTTGTAAAGAAACACACCGACACCAACTCTGGTGAACTTAAAAAAATTAATTAGATCTAATATTTTCTCAATTTCCAAACAGGCTACTTTCCAATAAAGCGAATGGATTTTTAAAGGCATCGTCATTATAAGCACAACCCAAGGAGATTAAAAGTAAGTTCTAAACATTGGGGCATTTAAAAATAATTTCACTACGGTATGTCATGTGTTTTCTGGGGTCTGCTCCATTCTGTTTCTATCGCAGCAAAGAGCAAATTTCTAATAATTGTCAAAACCGAGAAACCCGTAGTTTTCTTTTTAAATGTTACCGCTAACCCATAAACGATCCACTTAGGCTAGACTGAAGAAAACGGCGAGATCTAATGATATAGGCCTATTAAAAGGCAAGAACGTGCGCGATCGCGCATGTGTTTGTGTTTGTGTGTGTGTGTGTGTGTGCGCACATCCGCATTTGCATAAGAGAAAAACAGAGAGAAAAGTGAGAGGGACAATGAGAATGAGAGAGAGAGAGGGAAATAGAAAGAGGTAGAAAGGATTAAGAAACTGAGTGTGTGTGTTTGTGTGTGTGTGTTTGTGTGCGTGTGTGTAAAAAGATAGACAGACAGATAGATAGATATGACAGATAGAAGATAGACATAGATAGATAGATAGATAGATAGATAGATAGAGAGAGAGAGAGAGAGAGAGAGAGAGAGAGAGAGAGAGAGAGAGAGAGAGGGAAGGACAGGCAGACAGACTGACAGAGGTAGAGACAGGCACAGAGAATGTGTGTGTATGTGTGTGTAGCCTATGTGCAAGAAATAGAAAAAAACATAGCTGAGAGAAAGAGAGGAGAGTAAGAGAGAGAGAGAGAGAGAGAGAGAGAGAGAGAGAGAGAGAGAGAGAGAGAGAGAGAGAGAAAGAGAGTCTGTGTGGTTTTTTTTTTTTTGAGTGTGTGTGTGTGTGTGTGTGAAACAGAAGGGAAAGAAGAGAAGAGCGAGAAGAAAGAAAGAGAGAGAGAGAGAGAGAGAGAGAGAGAGAGAGAGAGAGAGAGGGGGGGGGGAAGGGAAGGAGTAACAATATGTACCCCTTTTTTAAGGGTGGTTGGCAGGTGCTCTGGTGTTGCTTGTTCCTTCTTTCCTGTTATTATAATGCAATGTTAAAAATATATAAGTGAAGAAATTAGAAGTGGCTATTTGTACAGTACAGGTGACTGTTAGAACAAGTCCAACTGTATTTTGGATTCTAGCTTATAATTATAGAAAGGATCTGCCACATAACACGACTGTAAAATCTATTTAATTTTGTACAAGAATGTTTGTGGGTCTAGCAGTTGTGTGTGTGTGTGTGTGTGTGTGTGTGTGTATTCTTGAGATCACAGTCTTCCAGCATGTTTAAAAAGTATATTTGTTCCCGCATCTGATCTGGACTTTGGGGATTGCCAGAGAGAGAGACATCTTCTTGGGCCTTCGGCGTACGGGAAATTGTGGTAGGGTGGCCAGTTCCTTTCCCCGCCCAACCCGAAGTCAGGCGCCCATTATCGCTTGGTGGGCAGGAGGGGGTGACAAAAAATCTGTGTCTGAACCGAGGCTTGAACCCAGACTTTCCACTTCAGAGACGAATGCACTAACCGCTCCGCCACCGCACATTCTCCGGCATGATTATACTAAGAAAATCCAACATTGTTCCTTTTGTCCTTGATTCACAGAATTCAACTGTAATAGTATTTGCAAACAAAGCAACACAAGGCAAATTGTAACAAATGGCATACTGTATTTGATTGGTTTCATTTGCTCACCTAATAAATGTATAATAATAAATATTCACAGTATTCAATTCTTCTTATAACAGAAATCCAGCTGTTTCATTTTTAATACAGTGGGAGTCGCATTCAACGAGGTTGCCGGAACCAGCTTATTGTCCTCGTTGGATCCGACCTCTCATTGAACGTGACTAATGCTAAAGAAAAGAAATGAGACAAGTTATTATATATACACGATGTACCAATACCAGTTTCACATGCATCGTGGTCCCACCCACTCCCTCCCATCCCTACCGTAGGCTAACCCTTGCCCATCCTCTTGGCTTTGGGGCCCACTAGATCTAGCAATACAATGTGTTAGGAATCGAGGATTGGCCTTGTGCTTCGCGTGAGATGGAGAGAAGGGAGAAAAATTATTTGCTTTTGGGGCCGCTTATTTGCTTTTATTCGGTTATCACAACCTCGACGAAAGCGACTTTGGTCTGCTTGCAACCTCACTGGAGCTGACGTACATTTACAAAGAGATATATATATATAGAGGAAAAAAATTGGTGATTAAGGATTGCCTTGTTGGAGCCGACTTTACGTTGAATGTGACCTCGTCGAATGTGACACCCACTGTTCACTTAAAAAGTTGTTAAAATCTGGGATGATTCATTATTCATGAGTAAATGATGTTATGTACAACACATCAATCCTTTAAAGAAAGGCGTACTTTGCATCAGTTAATTAACAATTTTGACAAAGATGTACTAAAATATTGTAATCACAATGACATAACTGAAACACCGGAAGAAAATTTGATAATTTTACTTGTGACCAATGGCTCAAATGCCTGAAATACACTGCCAACACTTCAGATGGATTATCTTACTCCTTATGGCATGTTTTCTCATTGTTATAAACTGAACATGGGTTCTTATTAGGTACATTACAATATCTTCGACATCATAATCTATAACTGTGAAATGAAATTCAAGAAAAAGGTGTTAAGTTCTGTATATATGGTGAACTAAAAATGACAAGTCTTTAAAGGACTAATCCAACCAGAACCTCCAGATCCCATTTTTTCTTTAGCATTGAAAAAAAAAGGCCAACAAAGTACACACAAAAATTTTTGTCTCGCATACATTGATAATATTAATACTTAGCCTTGCTTGTAAGCTTTACAAAGACACCTATAAATGCACACGGGGCAAGCATATTTGTCAATACTTGAAAAGAATCTGTGAGCTGAGCTTTTCACAACAGCTGAAAATTGCACACTTCATATACTTACATACTGTTTAAAGTTTCAATTCTATTTCTACAGACAAAAATCTGAACCCCCCC
>NW_004797825.1:123465-192292 GCF_000002075.1 Aplysia californica
ACAACAAAAAATAACCCACCCCCACTCACCCAAAAAACAAAAACAAATGCTCAAATATATCACCACAACAGAAACAAAATTAGAACTGACCCCCGCCCATAATATATATTACCACAGCAGAAACAAAATTAAAACTGAACCCCCACACACACACAACTGAACAAATCCTAACCAAACCAAAAGCCCAGTTGAACATTAATAATTTTTAAAAAAACGAAAAAAAATCGAGAACCTGTAGCACCATAGTAAATTGAAGTGGATGACTGGTATTCCATTGTATCACACAGCTTTGTTACCATTTCTAAAATTAATGTAACTTCTACAGCAGGGTGTCCAGCAATATTTCCTGAAAAAATATACTACCTGAAAAGAAAATGTACTACCCAGCAAATCAAGCACCAGTTCATTTATGCCATCAATAACATTAATATTACATAATTTATGAGTATGGAACGAAAATAGCACACAGCAAAGTCCAGTTGACAAAAGGGAGGATAGACAGACGATCGCACGCTCGCTTGCCACTAGATTTAGATCTAATGCATGCACACAGGGTGACTGCCAAACTGGCTTCTCAATTTTCCAGTGGGTCATCCATTTTTCAGGGGCATGTTATATAACAACACACACACACACACACAATATATCCTGTCAACAACATGTCAGTGTTGCAATGGGGTCTTAGTTTTAGTCTGTTATATTTTCCTCTCATTATTAAAATATTATATAAAAATTAATCCTGCTTTCAGCTTGTGGAAGGGCCTAGAACCAGAATATCGACAGTCAAGGTATGAAGGATCCCGATTCCACACACGGCCTGCACCAACGTGCGCTTTGCAGAGAGCTCTAAATCTTATCAATATTCTGAAATTTGCTTCCACGTTTTTGTCCTCTGGTGTAACCTTCCCCCACCCTGAGTGTATCTTATAACTTATTTTAAAAAATTCAATAATCCCCTCACCCATTCCATAGTCCTTTACTTCGCAACGCTCAGACTTCGAATGCGCACAGGTTCACTGACTGGTCATGATGGAGAGACAGACAATCTAAAAATCAGACAACGCTTGTATTTCCTTTTCTTTTTTCCCCCACAATGACAAGTCCGAGTATTTATTAAGTTTTATTTGCACGGCGGCATGTTCAATGTTTATACTGCACAACCTGCATGTCACAAATGTTGCGTTATCAGTCTATCGCCGACAAATGTCAGGGTGGTATCAAAAGCGAAAGTAAATCTTGATTTTCCCTATCGAGCTTCGGTTTGACACACACTTCCGCCAGCCGTCATAGCCGCCTGTTCGCGTGAAATGTACTCTCAGACGGGGAAAAGCTGAACGAATCTATTATCACAATCGCGACCGGCAAAAATAAACTTACTGACCTTATCGGATTTGGTTTTCAAATATTCGAGTCCCGTGATTTTGATACTATAATCTTGACAAAAGATGGGACTTGGTAATGGCTGAGTACCGCGGCTATGACTCCGTTCACTGAAAAGTCCTGCTGGCTTCATCACTCTGTACGCAGATTAATTTATGACTGTTTACCAAATGTTTACTACCTTCACGGCAAATTTACTACCATTTACAACCTTTACGACCAAGGCGGAGAATTTATGATTTTTTAATGACTTAACGACCTTGCTGGACACCTTGTACAGCCATTTCCCTTTGTTGAGAGAATTCTTGTTTCATAATGATGCAGTGATAGAATCACAATAGTCTTTCTTCCATTCTAAAGCTTTCATTTGTCTGAGTTGTTTACAGATGCTCTTTGGAAACTCCTGATCTGATCCAAGATGAAGGCACTGAAAAATATAACAAGCAAAAATGTAAAGATGTTATGACAAATTAATTTGAAAAATGAATTGGGCAGTTGTTTATAAATCCCATACATCCAAATGAATAAACACAATATTTGCAAACTGCAGGAAAGAGCAAGAGTACAACTATTTGTAAAAGAAAGTGACATTACAAAAAAAGGACAAATGGACTTTGCCACTGATGCCACACTCAATTGAGTAGGGGAAGTATATAAAATATAAGTAGGTACCGCAGGCGAGCCGTTTTCAAGGCAGACAGCTACGGCTGGAGCCAGATTTGGACAACTTCATCCAACTATTAGCTGGTTTTAATTTTGGTAAACATTAATAAAAATTATACCACTGTTTTCTGTGTCTTTCCTTCTCCACGGTGAACGAGAAACTGATACTTATGATTGCATATTTAGTTTTTAATTGACTTAAGTTTAACACGCGAAAACTCGGCCGTCTCGCAATTTTGCGCGCTTAGATTTGGTGGGGTACTTGTTTTAAATTTCGATTTCTCAGTCGTGAATCATTGAATTTTCTTGTGGTTTGAAACATAAAAATCTGGGATTTCAGGAGAATTTCCGGGGAATGTGTTTATGTTTTTATTCCAAGCTGAAAGCTTGAGTGGTACGATGTAAAGACGAAGAAAGCATTTCAAAATATGAAATTCGACACAAGTCGGGCTATCCGTGCCAGGATCATATTCCTAGACATCTCTACCATCAAGTTTATGTGTTTAGAAAAGCCAACTACGTTCCACGAAGTAGAAATATTACTTTTTCTGAAGTGGGGTAACAACCACTTTCGGGAGATCGTCATTCTGCCATTGCGGCTGTTCCATTGCCCATTTCCACCCCCTCTGACTTGACCCAACCAGCAGTCGATTATAATGATGGTTCAGAAAAAGAAACATTCGATAGATCTGTTTATGGCGTCAAATTTAAGTAAGTATTATCATAATTTTCTTTTAGGATACTTATGAATATCGTGTTTTGAAAATTAAGACTAAACGGCCACCACTTGCCGTGTGGTTGGATTGTTATTGTTTGGTGGGAATCACGCCGACCTACATTTTCCCCACCTCATAGTGAATTTATTGCGATCTATACAAATGTATCGCTTCGTGGTGGTATTTTTGCTGTCTTTTCAACTAAGAACACCTTATTTATTCTAAATGCATCGAAATCTAAGCATCTCTTGTCGACAAAGTGAAAGAATAAAACCGTGAAGAGTTGAACTGGGAGTTTTATTTATAGTAACATGTCATCACACACTACTAAACACTCGGAAGGGAGTTACCGGGTGTTAGTGTTACCGATGGAAATGTTCGTAGATCTATTGTTTGGCATTTAATTCGGTAACAAAAAAGGCTAGATCTACGTTCTTGATTGGTGGATATTCAATTATTGAATCAACCAGCCTTTTTACGTATTCTTAGACTTAGTTAGACTTAGATGTCACCTGACAGAAGGCTAATTGGAGAAATGCCCCCCCCCCCCCCCCCCCACTCTTTCTTCCATCCACTTACTGACTGAACACACGATGATACATTGTATTTCCCCAGCCACTGGTTTCTTTCTCAGCTAAAATGATAAATAAATCTAGAACTAGATCTATATTATACAAGATGAGCCACGGTAGAACAGTATGTTGATTTAATTCCAATTTTTAAACCCTCTGAGCAGAAATCTTTATTTACTGAACCAATATTGATGATTTTTTTCACATCATTGTCCATATCTGAAATGTTTGGAAGGTTTTTTCTTTCTATAATAAACTAATTCACTGTACAGAGCCTGAAAAGAGCTTTAATTTGATATATAATGCAACCTTGTAGCACAATTTGTTGATTTTATATGAATTTTTTTCCAGTCGGCAGGCGTTATAATTTTCACTCAATAATGGCAGGTTTTTGGGTATTAGGGTCCTATTATGGAGTGTTATGAAAGGTTTTAGTAAACAATTTTCATTTGGCCCCGTAGAGCTTGCATTGAGCTTTAATTTGATGTATGATTTAGCCCTGTAGCTTAATTTGTTCACTTGTTGTGATGCTTTTTGCCCGAGGATGTACCAGAGTTCCCCTAATTTTTTTCCAAGAGGCGTTTTTTGCACCGAAGCCCACTTCAGAGGAGTCCAGAAAAGTTACTTATGGTCAGAGAGGTCTGAAAATAATTCAGCTAAGTCTATGCATGTATTTGTAATGATTGTGTGATTTTCACTAATGTGTAGGCAGTTTTGACTAATTTGGAGGAGGTTAAAATAGGGTTCTGAACTCTTAATGACAAATTTTGGCATTTTTTTCTTCAATTTTTGAAGGCCTATATCTTGGAAAGCAGTCATTCTAACAAGCTTTGATTTAGAGATATCAATATTTGTGTTGACAGCTCTGGGAAAAACAAAGTTTTCATCGATTTGATCATGCACTTTGTATTTTAGAACACCTCAAACATGGGTGAAAGTCGCAGTTGAAAAGGTTTCGTTCAAAAATAAAACTTTGAAATACCATATCTCGATTGTTTATTGATGGATTTTGATAATTCTTTTTTCAATGTTCTTGTTTCATAGAGTAGATTTGAACCCCTGAGGTTTAAACATCAATATTGTTCAAAAAATTTTTCACTTGTGGTACCTAATATAAGATACAACAAGCAGGAAGCTCACTTAATAAATGTAGTAACAGAAAAGTACTACACCAACTTTAGGACAGATGTTATGTAGAAGCATTGAACACAATCGCAAATGACACAGCAGATAACATACACAGAACCAGACAAAAGATTGTCATTTCCACAGAAGCTTTCTCTGTACTATCACTAAGTGTCTTTCCAAATCCCCTAAAAAAATGATAATACCGTAAAGGATACCACGGCAGATTTCGTCATTTAGACTCTCCCAATCCTTCAATGGATCCTCGGTTACTACAGAATCTAAGGTAAGGAAAAATTATAACAGGTTGGCAAAGGAAGGAGGACAGCTGGAACAGATAGATAATTGTGTCTCCTGCGATGGTGAGAAAACAATTATCAAGTTAATTTTTTACAGAGAAAAAGGAAGCAGAAACACTCCGACATAACCTGCTTGACATCTCCTATGAAGATCAACAGATGGGAAAATGTCATAATTTTTAGAATCAGGATAGAATACAACAGGCTGTAGGCTGATGTGTGAAGAAAGCTAAGTACCGGCCAGTCAAAGACATGCTTGCACAACATGGCAAACCCTGACCACAGATGCTTGAGGAATGCCCAATTCAAGACAGATCCAGGGTGGCCTTATGGACAGAGCATCTTAGAGACAAGCTAGACCTGCATGTGAGCCTCAACCAGATTGTCTGAAAATTTTGCGCACCCCCCCCCCCCCCCCCAAAAGCCTTTGTGGGTGTCATAAGGAAGGACTATCCGAGTAACGAGTGACCACCCCAACAAAGGGCGATAACATAAAGAAAGCCGAAACTTAAGCGGCTGAAGATCGACTCGGACAGGCGCCAGTAGGTGTCTGCTTGACTCCACATAGAGAGCGCCTATTGCCGATCCCTTTAAGCTCGCGTTGCATTGATCTACTGTTGTCTAGTCTGCCTACATCTACCGTATCTAGAATCTAGTTCTAGGTCTTGAGTGATTACAAATTTACAAGAATGGACTCGTCATCCGAGAGGGGGAGGGGGAGAGGAGGAGAGGGGGGAGAGGGGGAGAGAGGGGGAAAGAGAGAGAGGAAGAGAGAGAGGGGGAGAGGGAGGGAGAGGGTGAGAGGGAGGGAGAGAAAGGGAGGGAGAGAGAGAGGAGAAAGATCATCTTCCCGTGTCCGGTAGAATGTCATATAAAATTGCAATAGTATGTCATAAATGTGTCAATAACAAAGCTTCCTCGTATCTTAGTGATCTCATCCAGATGTATGTTCCATCTAGATCACTAAGATCAGGCGATCAGTATCTTTTAAGAGTTCCTTGAAAAGGGGGTAAAAAATTAGCTGAAAGTGAAAGATCGTTCGCCCACCTTGCTCCGTCAGTTTGGAACTCTCTTCCCCAACCTTTGAGACATACAACATCTGAGTCTAAATTTTTAAAAATCTTTAAAGACACATTTAAAGACATCTTTTTTTGTCTGTAGATTCAGGTTCAATACAATGTTATGGAAATGACTATGTATCCAGTTATGTATTTTGTGATTTGCATTGTGTAGATTTTATGCTCATTTCGTGACGACGTGTAAGCGTGCGTGTGTGATAAGCAAGTAGATGCGTGTGTGTGCGTGTGTGTGTGTGTGTGTGTGTGTGTGTGTGTGTGTGTGTGTGTGTGTGCACACATGTGTGCGTGTTATGTGTTCGTGAGTGTGTATGTGTGTGTGTTTGTGTGTGTTTGTGTGTGTGTGTATGAGTGAGTGTATTTTTGTGTTTGTGTCGCGTGCGTGAATATTGTTCGTACATGTATTTTATGTAAAGCGCCTAGAGCTGTGTTTACACGGGAGTGGGCGCTATAGAAATGATCTTCATTATTATTATTATTATTATTATTATTATTATTATTATTGTAAATCGACATCCATTTTGACAAGACACGACACAGCCAGATAAGCAGATCTCTAGACGCACAACGAAAAACTACACAGGCCTCGTCTCTTCAAAATCACACTCTATTGACACAGTAAAGCCGAGATATCTAGATCTAGAAAAAAATTTAAATTAATTACACTACAACACAGCTGGTATTCATGAAGCATAATATTTTTGGGGGAAAAAACACGAATTTTCTTAAATATTGCTTAAAATGCAATTCTGCTCGGTGACCACCCTATTTTGACGATGCTGATTTCAAAAATGTAATTAGTTTTTGTCTACCGTGAAGCACCAGCTCTGAAATGACCATTAAAAATTGTCCCCAGTCCAGTCGGGTGACATCACACAAACCGCTGAACCCGAGTTGGCGACGGCGAGACAGCGAGACGGCATTGGGAGTTTGCGACCTCGGTGCTTTCTTGTCGTACCTCCATTTTTAATAACAGTGAAAACAGTTCATAACAAAATGTGAGTTAAAGAAGAAGTCTCATTTTCACTGTTAAAAAATGGAAATATGACAAGAAAGCACTGCGGTGGTGAGTTGACAGCGAGACGCCCTTCCCAGTTTTTCGGCGTAATAAGAATGTAGTTTGGATTCCGATAAAGCCGACAACTCCGATCCGAGTTTAAAGCTGCCTGCAGTCGGCCAGCTCTATGTGGGGCAAGTTGGAAATCATAAGAGAATTTTTATGCCTATCGGCGCTTACTGAGTCAGTCTCCGAAATCGGCGTTCTCTATGTTTTCGCCCAAACACAATAAAGAAGAGACCTAACCCTACCCCCAAAAAGAACCTGCAACGGGCCTCATGTAAAAAGGCCAAAACAAGTCCTAAATGAAAAACAAAAATTAAAATTAAAAAACCACACTCCAAAACAAACAAGGAGCATATAGATCTAGATCTAGATCTATATGGTTTACATCTACATTGCTTTTGGGTTTGATACAATAACACAATAGAATTGGAATATGAATACTCAATATAGATCTAGTAATCTAAATAAATCTAGATCTAGACCTACATCTTGTAGAACAAGTGAATAGGAATAGGCCTTGAACTAGAAATCCGCATCCGATTCCGAACAGAGGGACTCAGCTGAGTCTAGATTCTAGATCTAGATCTAGATAAATAAATAATTCACGCACCTGATGAAATGCTTATTTTTACCAATATTAATATTATTACACCACAACCTATGATAGGGTTTGACACCATAGAATTGGAATATGAATCCTCCATTGAGGTCTATAATGATCTATATAAATCTAGATCTTGATCTAGATTCTATTAGAACAAGAGAGTCCTTTTTCGTACTCGCATTTCTACTTAGGTTCCGACAATTATGTCGGAAACGCAGACGTCGGAAGTCGGCGGTGCGCACGTCGGCGGTGCGCACGTCGGCGGTCGGCACGAAAAAGAAAGTGCCGACGAAGCCGACGGGAGAAAAAGGGGTCGCTGGCAGTCGGCCATACAGGCGGGCCTAGCGATAGCATCGGCCAGTTCGCGGGTCGAGTCGCGATTGTCCGATTTCAGACGATTGTCGGCAAACATGCAGGTCTAGACAAGCTCAAAACAACACGGAATCACTTTCAAGGACTGCTGAATTTGTGAAATTGTCTAGCACCATCAAATGAAAAATGAGGAGGAAGAAGAAGAAGCAAATGAAAATTAAATTAATGACAGGAAAATCAAAAAGATCCTTTATCATTTTAAAAATCTGTGCAAAGTATACTATGTGAGGGTATATATTTGCCTACTGACTTAAAGTTTTCATTTTCTTCCAGAATCATGGGGGGGGGGGAGGGATCTTTCTTGTCCTAATATATTAAATACACGGCGTCACTTTTCGCCCGATTCTGTTACTTTTAGTTCGCGTGACTCAGCAGCCCGCCGGAGCTCCCCGGCTCGGGGTCACGGGGTTAATGAGCCCTGAGGCGACTTTGCCGGTGTCGGTCGGGAAGTTCGCATTTTTGACTATGTTTAAAACGATATAACTTCTTCCCCATCCCACACAGCAAACCATTACGCGAATGTACTAAAAGCTCAATGTCTTGAGATTTGTTCTGCGTTAGAATGGTTGGTTTCTGTGCCATAGTTTTTGTTCTAGACAAGTGTTTGTAGAGTACCCAATTTGTCCTATTTTAGTTACAAAGTTATGAATAAATGATTGTTATTTTAAAAAAGGCACGACAGATCTCTCCAAATTCTGTGTTAAACTGACTACGAATATCATGTCTTTTATCATGACAAACCTTAAATCTGCGGTAGTAGTAATAGTCAAGTTCTAAGAGAAGAAAGATGCACATCTGCATATTTTAACTAAAGACGATCAGCGTTAGCTCTTATTTTACTATTAAACAAGAGAAAGTTACTCTGCGTTTGTTCATGAATCATGCTGTGTCTGTGGCAGCCTGCATACAACTAAAAAGATATAATATAAGCGATTTAAAAAACCACAAAACCGTGTAAATACATGGGTAGAGATAAACTTCTAGTTTGGAATAAAAATAACGACAGCTAAAACATTCATTCTTAGTTTTTGTGTAGGAAATATGCGCGGACACAATTATGCATGTAAAGAAATCAGTCACATTGTCAGTTATTGCAAATGGTCATAGAAACGTAAAAAAAGCTGGAAAAGTCTGGTGCTGATTCAGTGTCCCTGGAAAGCTAAAAATTATTCTTATAACCCAATTACGAGAAGTCATCCCTATTATTCAGTCAACTTACAAAACCTAGACTTAGCGTTTTAAGAAAAGTAAGCAATTTCTGGAGTGTATCAGATACTGTTCGTGTATTAGATCTACGTTGAAGATATACTCTAGCACTAAAATCGATTTGTACTTTTCATTGAGAAACTTCATGATAACTTTTATAAACTTTCGAGAAAATATGCGAATATTCATGATTATATTAGACACATAAAGTTGTATTTGGAGGAAATACTTCGTAGCGAATTGTGTGCCCGATGGATAAAATTGCAAAATTACAGCCTTCTATTATAAGCGCAGATACCATCTTTTCTGAGTATCTGCACTAATGTTATGTCGTCCATATTCCAAAAGTTCGACAGATTTTGACGATGCGTTTTTTTTTAATCGATTTTTTTTCATTCACGCTAGTCCCAAAAAAATTACAATTTAGCATTGCCGACTCCAGCGCTTCTAACGAAATAACCAGACAAGTTACAACGTCCGTTCTTTTTTGAGTCTCAAGAGCAGAAATGCGTGCTTTGGGTGCACTAAATGAGAATTACCATAAACACAAGGATGCACCTTAAATTGTACGTTGAAAAGTACCAAAAATTAAGTCGGCCCAGACAGAGCGGCGACAGGGAGCTGACCCCCGTGACCCCGACGTGATAAGGCGCCCGCCGGGGAACCCCCCGCGGCAACTAAAATTCCACTGCCGGTGCGCCGTGAATAAGCCCACACAAGCAGAACTCACAGACTTTAGCATTCCTAATTTCTGAGATGAATCAACTCTTTCAATCCCATAAAGAACCTTTAAAACTGAGAAAATCAGCTGTAAATGTCACAATACAAACTTTTTAAATTTCTACTAAATAGGAAGGAAGTGTAAATCCTAAATGCTTCTGTACAGCCCAGTCAGCAAATCTAATTAAATATGACTTACAACTTGTAAAAAAGTATCACTTTTTCTATAAATGAAAATTACTCATATTCTCATCTCCTTACCCACTCAAACTGAAAAAAACAGGAGCTTCGTATATTCGCTGATGTACAAAAAATATAACAACATGACTTCAACCAGATCGAAGACAATTAACCCTACGCAAAAAAGTTAAAAACAAATGGCAGCAGACCTGGCTCTTCTTGCCATTTCCATGCCACTCCAGCGTGGACTGTATGGGAAATCAGTGTATCGTTCAAAGTACGGTTGACGGTTTTGATAGTGGTACACAGACTTCAGGATAAAGGTAGGATGCTCCACCGGAAAGTACAGAGGCAGTTCAGCTGAAACACAAACAAAATCTTTGATAGAGGCTGATAGAGGCTGATGAACTAAGTAAGCATTACTGAACTGGAATAGAAACGGTGAGGTACAAGCTTGTCTTTGTTTTAATTCATGACATTTAAGAAGAACATCTATTTCATTTGAAATATTGAAATAAAACACAGCGTAAAATAGTTGCGCTTTAAAATTCCTAAAAATAAGAAAAGACACAGATGCATCTGAAACTTTACTTTATTCTTCTACTAGTTTTAAGTCCTTTTCAATACAGAACTTCAGCAGATTCTTCCTCCAAAAGCAAAGGATAGAGCAGACGATTTAACACAACACGCATGTGAGATTAACCAATTATCTTCCGAAAAGTAGCAAGTGCAAATATCTTGTCAGAGGAGTGGTTCTGACCAAAAAAAAATTCACTGGGTGATGTGATTTAACTCATGTATTGATAAGGCACATTAACACAATACAAATACAATACTCACTACCATTCTGTTTGCCTATTAGAAAAATCAAAGACTCTATACTTGCTATGTAGCTTTGGATAATTCGTTTCTGCAAGTAACACTTACCCGTGAAAGTAAAGAAAAAATCATTCCATTCTAGTAACAAAACAATCTTTGAAAAGTGCTGTGCATCATATTCCAACACTGACCTGTGAAATGAAATAGAAAATGTGAGGCATCTTAGTGAAATCAGGCGTTCGTTAAAGTAATGAAATTAAAGAAATCAACATTCTTTTTTACCCGTTTGGCGATTAAAACATTTTGTGTTTTGTTTTTGGCTCAAAGCATTTTAAGTCCACTTTAAAACACATTCTTGCATGGACTTTATTG
Source organism: Aplysia californica (assembly GCF_000002075.1). Lineage (NCBI taxonomy): Eukaryota > Metazoa > Mollusca > Gastropoda > Aplysiida > Aplysiidae > Aplysia > Aplysia californica. Next base: position 134,633 of record NW_004797825.1, read on the forward strand.
AAAAGCATTCATAAAAGGCACAGAAAATGTAAATTTGTAGTTTCCAAGGGCACTACCAATCCGTAAGTCACCAAATTTTGGCGACCATTTTCTCACAAATTTTACCTCTGATACCAGACAACTCCCTCCTCCTTCTCTTGACTTCTATTCAAGTTAGATAGTTATTTGATTCCTCAAAAGCAAGGCAACCATACAGGCTTTAAGATTATACAATTAACAACTCCATATGCCTAAAATCGACGAGCGCCTGATTCCACCGGGCTGCCACACAGAAGAAAAAGAAAATGAATCAAATGACCCATACATTGTACAGTAGAGCTGTGCGATTTTGAGGAAACAAAAAATCATCGAAGCTTCGAAGAGTGAGCTCACTATTCATGACATTCGAATACCTCCGTCAAAAGTTTTTTTCTTATATATGATAAGCATGAACCCAGACCTAAGTTCCTCTATTCTACATTCCCTAGCTATTCACAGCACCATCGAATGTTTTTTTCTTATATAAGATAAGCCCAGATCTAACTTCCGCAATTTGAAGCGCCGTCGAATGGTTTTTTCTTACATAAGATAAGCCCAGATCTAACTTCCGCAATTCGAAGCGCCGTCGAATCTTATTTTCTTATATGTGATAAGCTCAGATCTTACTTCCGGTATTCACAGCGTCGTTGAATGGTTTTTTCTTATATAAGATAAGCCCAGATCTAACTTCCGCAATTCGATAGTCCGCCAGTCATGGAGCGCGCGCGTGTTGTCGTCGCAGACAGTGCTATGTGTTGACATCACGTCACCGTTCATAGCGCTTCGAATTTCGAGTAGGGTCAGGGGAGCTCATTGCAACAGCTAACTTCATGGAAAAAACATTCGCTGCGCTTCAAGAGTCATGTGCCCTTGCTTGAGCTGTCCATAGTGTGGCGAGTGAATATTGAACGGTAAGAGATATTCTCTAAAAAATTGTTTTATAATTCTTGTAGGCTCCTTTTATCACACTGTCTCGTAACCATCAAATAAAGAGTATTTCTGCACATTTATCTTAATGATTTTAGATATAATTTGTTCCAATTTTTCTAATTTGAAGAAAAATGAGACAAAAATCCATTATCTGTTCGAAAAAAAAATCACACAGCATTCGAATGGCTCTGCCACACTTCGAATAGCTGTGAATAGTGCAAAAATCATGAATGTCGAATAGTAAAGTCGAATGGGCACAGCTCTATTGTACAGTAGAATTGGGACTCACCACACCCTCAGATTTAACGAAAGGAAAGGATTCTCCATTTCTTTTATTCATTAAAATCAATAAAACACCCTGTGTCCACAGAACAATTAAATGAACAAGCTCAGAGGCACAGAGGTCTTTTGACTTATACAACCAATAAGAGGCTTTTTTTCATACTAAAACATGGGTTGAGTGTATGCGAGATCTGGAGAGGTCTTACTGATTCGTGACAATGTCATACCCCCCTCCCCATTTTAAACAGTTATAGACTCATATCTATGGAATGAGTTGTGCACAGGTCTGTGGGATCAAACATTTGGTAGGCTTAGTCAAAGCTGGCCCTAGCTGTAGGCTCTACTGAGTATAAAACATATTGTCGGACAAACAGTGCTTCATATGACACAGGCACGCATTTGACTGAAGTGTGCTTTCCAGGTTCATTGTATACAATAGCACTGCAGATAGTTCAGTTTTCAACGTTATTTTGGCCTTTGTCTTAGACATCTGTGTTATGGAAACAAAGAGAAAAAAATTACCCTCGTTTAAGACCAAACTGCTCTGTATTGAGGAAGTTGAAAAAGGAAAAGAATGAACAAAATGTGTTTTGTTCTGATCAATAGTGCACCAAGCTCTCTGTCAACTTTTTTTAAAGACAAGGATAAGACAACAGCAGCCATGAACCAAGGAAAACGTGTACTAATGAGACAACTTAAGACTCTACTTGAAGTAGAAGATGTTGATAAAGTATTTTGAAAAAAAACAACAACCAAAAAGTGAATCTTGCCCAAGCCCGGCCTTATAGGTCAGGGGTTCTGCCAACAGAAGCAAGAGCTTACATAAACAAGCAAGTCAGGACACCATTGGTTCTTTCCATCTATTCTTGCACTGTGATATAATCAGAACAAATGTTCTGGTTGCTATCAGTAAATAGCGCCCATCCTAGTCCCACTTTCCTTTCAATGAACATTCAAGTTCAACAAAATTGAAAATGGGACAAACAACTTTATATTTTAAAAAATGTGTTTTTTATAGGAGAGGGTTTTACAGCGCTCGCAGCTGCATAAGGTCATATGAGCGCCAAGGGGTGGGTGTCAACAGAGAAGTCTTTACTGGGAATCAGACTTAGACTGCTCACCTCTCTAGCTTCAACAGCACAAGGTCTGCTTCGACTATCAAGGCACCCCGGAAATAGCAGGTCAAAAGAGAGTGACAAACATACAAAAGAAGTATAGGAAAATGACAATAGTAAGGACCAGGAAAGAAAAAGCAGCAGTTCCCTGTTGTAGATCAGGCATTGTTATGAGCGTGATATGAGTCAGCCCATTTACAATTCTACTATGCTTGAACGAGAAATGTCCCCCCTTTGGGAATGGCCTAAAGACACTACAGTCAGTGGCACTGCCCCGGGGGGGCCAAACAACTTTATAGGATGCGAGTTTCACTGTAATGTAAGTAAAATAGTATACATTGATCAGCTTGGGAAAATAGCTTACATGTCAGCAAGAATCATAAGCAGTCAATTTAAAATAAAAAACAACAACCATAAAAAACACCCTAACCTACCAGCAGATATGTGTTTGTCAAAATGATGATTTTTATACTTCATCCTAATCATCACAATTTTCCCATGCCTGTTTCTTTCCATGGCAATATAAAAACACAGATTGAACGCTTCAAAAATCTTTTACCTTCCGAAATGAGCAAGGAAAGCTGCAATGTAGTCTTTCCTCTTTTCCAAGCCCTCTGAGATGACTTTAATCTGACATAAAAAGATGACAAGTGAAAAAGATTTTTAAAATTGGGTTAACATTAAACACACAGTCCCTGTGTTAACTTCATAAATAATAAAAAACATGATAATTGATTAAGAAATGATCAATGAAAAGTGACACATGATCTCTAGTATCCAAATACTTATTTGCGAATGATGCATGCGGTCTGAGGCACAGTGAAAACGTGATTTATAGTGTTACAACTTATGAGTGAAAAAAGAACAAGAGACAGACTGGCTATAATTTCAGCGTGTGTGCAGCCACGGCTTGCTTCCCACAGGTGTTTGCTGTTAGGTGGACACCACTGAAACTTAAAAAACAACCTAACAGCGATATAAGTGATGAGAAATGAACCAGACATTTCAAAGCATTTAAATGTACTACTCGGAAGAAGTGTAACAGTATCAACTTACCTGTTTCTTCAAAAGCTGTTTCATATTGAGAAAGTATTCCCCTAGAAGAATTCCTGGTTGAAACACAGGTATGCGGAGACTACCAGATCCTCCAAAAGCACTGGAAAAAAATACTCATATTTTTTAGAGATGGCAATTAAAGGTACATATCCAGGAATAGCATTTGCCTCTTAATGCAAAAGTTCTTTGCCGACGTTACTTTTTAAGCTGTTTCAATAGTACTTCTTTCATTTCAGGAAATTCACTGTTTTCTTCTGAAAACCTTACTTGGGCTGTGCTTGCCAGAGTTTATGAAAGGAGCAAAAAAAATAAAAATAATGGGGTTCTTATGAAAAAGAAACAAGCCCGCATTAAAGAGTGATTCAGCATTACAATTTTGCATTTCAGATGATGATTTAAAGATTAGATATTGTCATTATCAGTACTAACATTTTTAAAGTATCTCATTAATTCTTCAATATTAGCAATTATAAGATTCTTAACAGCAAACACTTTATGATGTTACTGACTTTTCAACGGCAGGTGAAAGATACAGCTGTGACTGAATATTGGTGCTCTCAGGGTATGGGAAACATACATGCAGGGCAGCCATATCCACACCTGGGTTTTCCTACATGATAGAAACAGAAGTAAAAAAATTACTGTATGGATCTTACCAAATGTATAAAATAGCTCATACTTCTATTCATAATTAAACAAAAGAAACACACTGACAGAAATCTTCTGAAGAAGTTTCAAATAATTTTTATTCTCCTCAAGCAAGATGTAAAGTTCTTCCATGTTAAATCTGGCAAACGTGACACACATGCAACACATGTTCGTTATGAATGAGGAAAAAGTCAGAAATAGTCAATGAAAGGAAACTGTTATACAATAGAAAACTGATTCAGTCCCCACATATGACTGAACAAAAAACATCCAGATTTGAAAGTTTGCAAATTGAGTAGGAAACGTTATTGTAAGTACAATAACCAGAACCCCACAAGACTTAACCAGGTAGTAATGCTGGATAGTTTCAAATATCTACATTCCTCTACTCGGATGATTTGTAAATAACAGCTTGCACTAAAACAATTTATTCCCTCTTTTTAGACAACAAACATCCCTTGTTCCCTCAAATAAAAACATCAGTCAGAGGTAAAAGACCGAGGCTTCTGATCTGTAACAAAGAAAGATAATAGAAGGTCATTTTTACCATCATCTATCAAAATGCTTCCATCATAACCATCTTGTACAAGTATACTTACGAACTTAGAGCAAGCATCAAAATAACATTGAGTGTGTATCTAGCTTAAGATTATTATTGTTTATATTGCTGCTCATTTATATTATGCATGTGATAGTAAGCCAACGTATGTGTGTGTGTGTGTGTGAGTGTGTGCGTGTGTGTGTGTGTGTGTACACGTGGGGAAACACCAAACCAATGTGCCAGGATCTGGACAATAAAGATGTATCTTATCTTATATTAAACACATCAAACACCCCCCCCCCCAATAACACTGTGACACTGCAAACAAGCAAATAGGTACAGTGGAACTCGGATTCAACGAGGAGTTGGATTCCCGTTTTCTTCTTCTTTAAAATCAATAAAAATAACCTAGATTCAACGAACAGTTAAATCAACAAGCCCAGATTCCACAAGGTCACTTCCAGGGTAAACAGCCCCCCGAAGACGTGGCTTCGCTCATTTTTCTCCAATAACAAACTTTATCTATTCCTGGAAACTATCCATTGCACCTGCATCGTTAACCATTATTCGCTTAGCCAACTGCATGCGACCAATCAGCGGCCTTCTTTCATACCAACACACGTGTTGTTAGAATGTGCACGTGTCTACTCTAACGTGTGTCGGGGTCGCATGAGCGGCCTGCACACGTATGACTGTGTGAGCGTGTGTCGGGGGGGGGGGGGGGGGGGGGGGGCACCAGCAGTCCGGGGGTGGAACGTCCCAGATACAAATGCGTCAGTCCCCCCCAACTGATCATTATTACAAAGATAAGCTAGTCTTGACGTAGATCTACTTGATGAATTGTGTGCTGGTCTATGGAATCAAAAGTATTCGTATGCTAGGCTCTACACAGCAACATAACTTTTCAGCAAACAATCAAGATGACACATGTGTGCATTTGAACGAACCGGTCCTTTTTGTACAGCCAATAATAAGCAGGTATTTCAGGCACCATTTGTCACTTCCCTTTATACATTATATTTCAGTGCCTGTAATTATCTACAAAAAAACCGTCTTGTTTGCTATAACGAACACTCGCATTCAACGAGATTTTAGATCAGGCCCGCCGACCTCGTTACTACAACAAGAGAAAGACTAGATACTACTAGATAGTGTCAATCTCTCCTTCCACCTCCTCACTGTCCCCTCAACTAAGCCCAAAAGTAGAAAAGATCAACTTCATTTTACATGTGCCACTTACCTGAATGAGATAAGGAGGTAGTTCTGAGAAGTCAACATCGAGTTTGGCTACCACATTTACAGTGCCTAGACCCCTCTGCAAACACAATGAGGAAAACAGCAACATTAATAGAGTACACAACTCAGAAATGTAACACCTTATTACAAACTTACATCGTTAAATATATACTTGACCAAAAAAAGCATCTGTCTAAAGGTAAATAATAATTTTTTAAAAACAAGAACAACAAAAACTCTACAAATAGCAATAACTAATATAAAGCCAAAATACTGTTAAGATAAGCAGCAAAATACACTTAACTAATCATTATGACTCATTCAGTTCCTGCAAATGACCTTTAACTCTTTATAAAAATAAAAAAAAACAAAAAATAAAACCCTCAATCCCACATCTTATAATAAAACTCATTTATTTAATTCATTTTCATTCTCAGGATACAAATCTACGCGGCAAATTAAATAATTGAAAATATCGAACTTTAAAAAATAACTTTAAAGTATCTGAGATGATCAAAACCATAACAAGGAGGCAGTCATAGCTACTATATAATGCTTTACAACATTATCCACAGAGAAGAATAATACCTCTGCTCTGTTGACAATTATCTGCATTGCCTCTACATTTTGTGACATCAGAGAAGTAAAATGCCTCTGAAGTGTTTTGTTTTGGCCCACTCTTTCAAGCTGGTATTCCTTGTACAGTTCCAACAGTTCTGATATAAGAGCAGCAAGACTTTCCTTGTTTCTCCAGTCCCAGCACACAAGGCTCTGTCAAACAGATGAACATGAAACAGATTACAAAAGACCATACTGGGAAATCCAATATCCTTAAATGAGGCTCTGAATATAACCTAAAAAGAACACAGACCTGTCAAATGTCTTAAATAAGCCCCGAATTAATATAAACCTAAAGAACAAAACAAAAACCCCCAACTATTATTACTCCCAGGAAACCCATCCTGTCAAGCAGATCTTGCTCGGCCATAGTACTCAGTGTTAACATCTTTTACATTTGTTTCAATCACAAGGACAAGTCATAAACATTTTAGTCATCTGAAGTATTAAGTCAAAGTACAGAAACTTCAACCAAATCAAATGCTTACATTTATACGCTCCATTGGGGGATGAAAATTGTCATCATCAGCATCAAATATGATGTCAGGTGGCTCTTTCACATTTGTTACATCAAATATTATTTCCCCTGTGGAAAAATAAAGTAACCTGATCAAAGACTGATTCTTGAATATTGCTGAAAACAACTCACACACGAGTCAAAACACTGTATGATTAAAATAACTAAGTTATTCAATCAGATATATATTCAAAGCACGATATTCTTAACACTTTGTGGTCATTTGGCGCAATAATGCGATGGTGAAAATGATCCATTCCGCGTTCTGTGCCAGGCCCGAAAAGTTCGATGCAGTCACTCTCCTGGCTGGGTGACCAGATGGGGTATTTTGTACTGCTGGTTAACACTTTGCTGCCTCATTTCGCCGATTGGCGATGTTTACCACCCAATTTCTTTCGATTTTCGCCAAAACATGATGGCAAAGTTTTAAGTGACATCTAAGTGTTAAAATACAGACTCAAAAAAGACAATAAAGTAAGTCCTACCAAAAGCATTTGTAAACTTTTTATTTCATTAACTGACGTACACAGGCAAAAATGCAAGAAAACAACCGTTGCAATCCTTAAAAACCATAATATAAATCGTCAAAATATTAAATTTTCTTACAAAGAGAAAGCTTTTAGGATTTATCAATCCGTGCATCAATAAGAGTTACTCACATGTCAGAACCTGATTAGCATATGGGATCCGGAGCTTGAACCTGTCATATTTTGTCTCATTTTTTCTGACTGACGTCAGAACCCTTTAGATGAAAAGACCAAAAATCGAAAGTTGTTAATTATCCTGCAAATCTTCACTAGACTATCTATTTATTCACATACTAAGAAGCAATTAAGTTTATTCAGTGTTTAAGGCCATTGGCCCACATCACAACACATCAAATACTTATTTGTTAATTAAGTAAAGTTTCTATAATAGTACAGCACATACTAAGGAAGGATCTTTAAAAAAAAGTATGGTTCATGACCATAACTACAGATTTTGAGGCTCCATGTAAGAGCAGCAATCATTCTCGTAATAATAATAATAGATAGCAAGTAAGTTTATTCAGTGTTTAAGGCCATTGGCCCACATCACAACACATCAAATACTTATTTGTTAATTAAGTAAAGTTTCCATAATAGTACAGCACATACTAAGAAAAGATCTTTTAAAAAAAGTATGGTTTATGACCACAACTACAGATTTTGAGGCTCCATGTAAGAGCAGCAATCATTCTCGTAATAATAATAATAGATAGCATTTGTATAGCGCAAATCCCACCTCAACAGCAAGCTCTATGCGCTTCACAATCTATACTATTACCCCGGCAGACCTGAGAGCATTTTGAAACAAATTCAACTTCCTGGGAAGCATATAGTGCAAGCAGCCATTTATAGGCGCTAAAACACTAACATAATGACAAGATACAGAGGATCCCCACAAATCAAACACTGCGGACGATGATTGTTGACAGCGTGGAGTTGAGAAAGCCATGTCTGCCAAAAATTTCACGTTTTGAAAGATTTTGTCATCTATATCTTTCAGTAATTAAAATTTTAGCAGCAGGCTGTATACATTGCGCTTTCTTTTTAACATTGTCAGTTTACTCAATGTTCCGAACAGTCACACAGAGTAGACAAAAGAGTTATAAGCCTAGATGTTGAGAAAAGACAAAGAAAGCCCATTGCTAATGATGTGAAACACACCACAAGCTGTTATGTGTTGAGGCTGTGTTAACGAGCTTCAGCAGAGACACTAGTCCAACGTCAACCTAAGGACTTTCGAAGAAAGGAACGATTATCTGGAAAGGAAAGACGTCGCCATAATCAGACAGCCACCGAAATAATCAGTATGGATACCTTGCGGGCTTTGGTGCTGGGGGAAATGAGCACTTATGGACCTGTCCGATGTGCAATGACGTTGTTGCCCAGGACAGGTAATACAGGTAATACAACCTAAGGTGGCACGACAGACTACATTCACTATCACCTGGATTATTTGCAGCAGTGTGTAGGTTTTATGATGTGTGTGATACTTGTCGGAAAACAGTACATTGGCAGTGCCTCTCTCTGGCCCACATCGACACCGTACATTCTCGTGTCTTTTTCTTCTTGAAGTGTGCATGACTTAATGATTTGCATTGCTAGAGGTTTGCTAGTGAAGATTCAGATGACATAACTCTTATTAAAAAATTCCACTTTCAAAGAAATGGAAGCATTTAGACTTATTGATAGTTCTCTTATAAAGACGAAGAATAAAAAAACAAACAACCCCCCCTCCTCAAAACCCCCCAGGGTTTCTATTTTCTTTCAGTTTCAGCTGTTGCTGGATTAACCTTGCTTGGGTAAAACTGTATACAACAGCCATTACAACAGGCTTTAAAAATTAAGCAATTATTATTTGAATGTAGAAGATGGAAAGAAAGTGAAATAACATTAAAAAAGCAATAACTAAATTGTACAGTGGAATACAATTATTTAAAAGTTACCCAGAAAACGGGTTGGTTATTTCCAGGAAATCTCCAGTGAGCGTTATTTTGCTGTTGTCCTGAAGCAAGCATTCAAGATATGGCTGAATTCTGGGGTCAAAGGACTGAAGTAAATCAAATCCTGTTGTAACCATCTTTTGAAGCTTGGTGCGATACCTGCAATCTGCAATTAAAGAAACAAATTATAGCAAATACAGTTTTTATCTGGAAATCTTTTCACTTCCCACTCACTACCAAAGTATAATCACTGAGTCATCTGACTAGTAACATCTCTGTTCCTTCATTTTATTTGATTTGTAGTTGATCTCTTGAAAGACGCTCAATTTACTTTTTATACATTTTCCACAAGAAATGAAAAACAGCATAGCTTATCATGTGGCAGGTCCAAGGTAGTAATTTTTACAGGTGTTCCATTTGTTATAAAGTTATAAAATGAATCCTATATGAAAAACACCAGGGAGGGGACCTTTCATCCCAAACAGATGTCACTGAAGTTTACATTACAGTGAAACTCGGATTCAAAATTAAATGAAAGGAGACAGATTCCCCATTTTTTAATTGATTAAAATCAACAAAATAACTAAGATCCAACAAACACATGAGCCAGTTAACTCAAATTCAACTAAGCCAATTGCCAGGCAAACAGCCTCTGCTGATGTGGCTTCATGCATTTTTCTCCCACAACAAAAGCTAATCTGCTCAGTTCCAAGGGACCATCAATCGCACCCACACTGAGGACCTCCACACGCTTTACCTATTGTGCACATCTACCTTATGAACAAATCAGAAACCTTCTTCTTTCACACCAGTACATGCATTGTCGACACATGCGTTGTTGACACATGCGTTGTTGACACATGCGTAAGACATGACCTCTTAGTGCGTGCCAGGATTAGGAGAGGTCGAATGCGTGTGTGGTTGTTATTGTGTGTGTCTACGGGGATAGGCACAAGCATTCCAGGTGTGGAACATCAGCTGGGACGTAGGTCATACACGTCACACTTATATTATACCCCCCCTCCCCCCAACTACAAACAACGATAGTATTGATAGATATAGAACTACGCAATAAATTGTGAGCTGATCTCTGGAAACAAAGCATTGCCGTATACTGCACCCTACACTGCAATGCAACTTATTGTTCACATTGCTATAACAAAACTAGTAGTCTATTAAGTTACAAGTTTTTAACTCTTCATCTCCGGGGGGGGGGGGGGGGGGGGGGGGCGCTAAACCCACTATGCCAGGGCCCTCTTTTAGTAAGAAATTTAAATGTGACATGTGTCACTAAATTGGTTATTTACTCTTTATCCTCGGCAAGCCGCTCCCAGAACTGCTGTGCCGGTGAGCCGCGGCTCAGGCCATTCCTTTACGACGACTTTGACATCAAATTACTTTTCAGCAATTGCCGAACACAGGTTTCTTTTACTGGAAGTTTATTCATTAGATGAAGTACTATCATACTAGGTTCGCTAGTTTCGATTTAATGATCCATTTAGTGACGTTTTCGTCATTTTTAGATTTAATACCAAAAAAGGGCCCCGTCATAGTGGGAGATCATAAAGAGTTAAATCAAATCAAGTGAACCTATTAAATTTTGGTAGTTCTTCATCCAATGAATGAACTTCTAGTAAAAGAAACCTTGCCGAAAAGTAACTTAATGTTGAAGTGGTCCTAAAGGAATGTGCCCGAGCTGCTGCCAGTGACTCACTACCACAGCGGTTCAGATCGTTTGCCACTCTGAGAGGTATAAGGAAATCAGCTAAATTTGAGGAAAATTTGAAGGAGGAAAATTTGAAGCAGCTATCAAGCCAAGGATAAGAGAAATATACTCAAGAAATTGACGTCAGGCCAGAAATTTTTTTTCATATCTAGGTCTGCACTGCCATAAAAAAAGGAAAACTAAAAACAAGAGAGAGAGAGTCAGAGTGAGTACAACAGACGAAGAAGTAGAGATCTAGTACAGTAAACAGTTTTAACCGATAAACTAGACATCACCAGAAAAGGTTGTCATTATTCACCCCCCCCCCCACTCCCCCCGTTGGGAATAAGATTTTCTCTTATTCCCACCCCCTGAGGGGATTAAAAAATATTACTTCACTTAGGTGTGTGTGTTTTTTTGCGCATTAGTTTTACTTTGATTCATATTTTTGGCCTTTTTCTTTGCTTTCAATTATAATAATTACCACAAGTGAAACTTTTTTTAAAAGAATACCATAACAAGACTATACTTTCCACATAGTGCTCAGTGAAACAAGAACTATGAAAAAAGAATTATCAAAATCCATCAACAAACACATGAGATATGATGTTTCAATATTTGTTGCACTTGTAAAAATCGTGACATGTGCGCAACTGGCTCACAACGCTGTTTCAAGGTCACACAACGTGAAAACCGGTCTTGAAAATAAAAAATGTTTTACATATATCATATTCTTAGAGAAAAACACACAAACTTAGCGTAAAAGAAATTAACATATAATTCATGTAGCTATTGTAGTGATTATGGTAGTTCAAAACTGAAAGAAAACAGAAAAATGAAGTTTAAAAATGGATGCCAATGGCTTGGTACCCCATTTTCCAAGATACAAAAAATAAACATTTAAGGCTGGATAGCTATCAAAATGCAAATCTCATAAGATATACATACTGAGACTTTACTCAATTTTTTTAAAGGGTTAAAATTTAAATACAAGAGAGATATAATTGTATCCAAGGGGTAAGCTGGCCAAAAATGCCTAGGGGAAGAAGCCAATGACAAAATTGCAGCTTGAGGCCATTTTTTAGTAAGTCATAAAAAATCAACTAATTATGCTAGACAGATGTGAAATATACCACTGGAAAGCTCATTCAAAGCTCTATCTGGAAAAAAGTAGTAGTAACTGTATGGCATGACTGGGTACTAAAGGCTGTTACAAAAGGGTAGGCAACAATTCTGAAAATTATCGTCGCTCAACAAAACATCGGACTTTTCAAAATTTCATTAGAAACCACAAAAAAGCTACTGGATAGCTCTCATTACAAGATGTGATAAAAGTAGTAGCAGCTAGTTTGAGTACTTAATGACAGTTACAAAAAAAGTAACTTAAAGTAATATATGACGTTCCGCTAAACATCAGCTGAATTTGCAAAGATACAAAAACAAAATCAACCAAAAAAGTCAGAGAGAGGTGAATAGATCTATACCACTGGAAAGCTCATTATAAGTTCTGTGTAATAAGAAATGAATAAAAGTACATGTAACTGTAAAGTACTTTTGATATTAAGGACACTAAGTGAGGAGATTGCTACTGATGATGCAGAGTCCACATTAGAGCAGGCAGCTGATATCAATTTGTGTCAGCTGACTAATTTGAGTGAGTCTGAGTTAGTTATCTGCCCCAATAATACATCTTGATGTTTTATTTGATCATCTTTTGAATTTAACGAAAGATGCAGTTGAGAGATCAGTCTCAGTATTTCCAGTTGTTACCGTTGGAAGACACTATTTAAAAAAAAAGCTTTCAAGGTATACCTGAAGTGCTACATGCAATATTCACTTTAACTTGATTTTAAAAAATTTTGTTACAATTATTTGCAATGGTTTTAGTGCTCTGCACCTAAAAATATGACAGCCTGACCCTCAAAAGCAAGCAACGTAATGTATAGATATCTAAGAGCAAGAGTGAAAGTAAAAATCTCGAGATCTAGATCTAGATATCTAAGTTTCGTATTAAATTTATTTTCACATATTTTGTATATGTTGGGAGGACAAAGTAGAACTGTCATATTCATGATTATTGTAACAGAACCCATTGACGCTTAACGGTAACGCAACAGAGGGTGAACACGTATATTTATACATAATTTAAAAAATAAAGAAGTAGTCTGCAATGCCGTAGTTATAGCCCAAGATTTTTGACAGAACGAGATTATAGGATCAGGTCTAGATCTAGGCCCAATCCGTTCATAATACATTTATGGTTCATATTTTTATGAATAAAAACACCTTTGGCCAACTTGTTATGAAAAGTAGTTGCAGTGAGGTTAAAAAACCTAAAATTTAAAAAAAAGATAAAGTTGAAAATGTGCGAAACCGGAAGCAACATTACTACTTTCTGTTCTGATGGATAGAGATCTAGATCATTTGGCTGTTCCGTCAGTGTGTATTGACTCCCGTGAAATGACCAGTTGCTTAAGTACTAATAAATTTTTTTTCTCTAAAAAACCTGAAGCATGATCTATCTTCAACAACTAAAACGTTGAATTACTTATCAATGAGATTGAACAAATCACACGATAGGTTGGCAGATTAGTTGTTATCGTATTCCCATTGTAATCCGCCTGCTTGCCGGTCGGTGTGTCGAGTGCCTCGACAGCTGCTTCTTCAGCCATTGTAACAGAAAGCGAGTTTCCCCGACACACGCATCCACAGTTTGAAGTCCAGTAGCAGTACCACGATAACAACTAGTTCAACAGTACTTGCTTGAATAAAACAAATATATTGTGAACTAACTTTACATGTAAAGCACATCTAAAAAAAAGTTCGGAATACTGAGATTTTATCGAAACTTCTCACAACATTGTCTTTCCACTTCAAATTTTACCCATTTTGTCAACAAAATCCTGGCCTGCCTAGTATGGGGGTAAAGGTCAGCTTTTGACCTTTATAACAGTGCAGCAGTTATTTCTGTACGCACTATCGCGACTGAGCAGTTTGTGAAAGAAAAAGAGTGGCTGTGGCTAGGTTTCGATGCGAGCGCCGGTCGGACGCAAAATGCGTCATTTTCCCAAATTTTATTTTAGAGCTATATTGAACATACTTCCACACATCTATTCTATCCATGAACAACACACATATTAGAACAAAACAAGTTCTTCTAACTGGTTTTTACATTAAAATCAAGCAATCATGAGTAAAAAGCTACGTTTGTGAAGTTGATCACTACGACAGTTTTCCTCCTCGGGAAGAAGGCTACTTGCCGCGATCTGCGCACCGTTTGTGGTACCTAATTATATTGATTTGATATGACGGAAAGCATTCACAAGCTAAAAATTTTTTCCCCTTTATTTAAAACCTTAGCACTCTCTTTTGAATGTACGCTTAATATTTCCTGACCAAGCATAAAAATTATAGGCATACAGATCTGGACTACTTAGATCTGCCAGTGTATCGACGAGATGCAATTAGATTAGTGTCGACCCCTGCAATTACTCCCAGCGAGTAGTCCGACACCCGCAATTACTTCCAGCGAGTAACGAGTAGTCCGATCCCTCTGATTACTTGGGGGGGGGGGGACCCCAGGCGCTTCCCCGCCCAATCTATACAGTGTGAGGTCAGAGAACCAACACTGACCTACACTGATAAAAATGAGAGCCTGTAATATAGAGCCTTGTGGGCACACGCTACAGTTTTAAATTTTGAATTGAAAGAAGAGTGAATATAATTTAAAAACAACAATAGATGAATGAGAAAAAAGCAAAAGCAACGAATTATACATTTTGACACTCTATGTATACTAGATCGAATAGAGATCTAATCTTTGACAATGAATTAGCATCCCGATTACTCTTTTTTTAAGTCTTCCAGATTCAGGATAACCTCGATTTCAGAACATAGCAAAGCACCAACATTTTTTTTTCAAAATACATTCTAAAAAAAAAAGAAGATAAGATAAAAATAAAGTAATTGAGAATCGTTAGCTTACGGAACAGGGGATCGGTTCTTTTTCTCAAGCAATAATCACGGGAATCGGTTCTAGATCTAGAATAGATTCTTTCCCGGGCCTTCAGCCTGTATTACATTTTATAAAACTAGAATCTAGATATCTAGATATAGAATCTAGATCTAGAATAGAAAGGAAAGATGAGAAGTGACCCGACCAGGGTGGGAATTAAAAAAAAATTCTTCCCACTTTGGCCTTGGTGGGAATACTCACTTCCAACAGAAAAAGTACTCGGGCCAGCCACTTAAGGGAGTACGGCTCTACTAGATCTATAAGCAAAACAGACAGGGCAATTAATCAGAAACAACCTGAACTGAGTAAGGAGAGGCTTGGCTTAAAGTGGTGGCTCTTTTAACTCTTTACGAAATTCCTCCACCAGAGATGAATCTGTCAGTAAGAAGAATAAGAAGGAAGTTTAGGTTGGGACATAGAACTTGTAACAGTAACACCGTTATTTTTTAGATCTATGTTGATGGGTTCAGGTTTGAAGTGGTACTTGTTCACTGATCAGACGTTCACAGATTGAATTGGGGGGAAAATAGTGCAAACTTCCCAACCTGCTGTCTCACTGGTACCGAGTTCTTCTGGATTAGAGAATCTAGTCAAAATCAAAACAATTGTTTCGCAGTTTCGGGAAAAACAGGAAGAGTAGCAGACCTTGGATTTCTAAAAACTTAAACTGATGTTTTGCGATTTGTGTGCAGAATAATAATATTAATCTCCTTTCAATTCAAGCTCTAACTAGATCTATGTCCACAAAATTGAGATGATTCCAAAAATAGAAATTAAAATGAACGGTAAAAAATATTCTAGAAAGAATTAGATATAGATCTATCTAAGTTATTCATTTTTGCTTTTTGCTTGGAAAAAGTAGAAAGTATGCTGCCACAGAATTCTGTGGCTGCAAGTGCTCCCACACGAAGGGGAATAACTCTGCCTGACAGTAACCATCGACTTGTTTAAACATGGCGTCGTCCAATGTTCAGTACTACGAAAAACAAAAAGAATTGCAGGATACAATGTCGAGATGGTACTTATCAATATTATTCTCACTTGATTATTGATTGATAACCGTACTCTTTATGTAGATCTAGATCTAGTTCTTTTGTTACTAGATCTAGATCTAGAATCTAGATCTACTTCCTTACATTTTTTTGTTACTAATCAAGATCTAGAATCATTTTTGTAACTTTAGCAGTGGGATGAACCCCTCTGCACCCCCCCTCCCCCCCATCTACACCCCCCCCTTCTACCGGAGTAAATCTAGTAGTGGTCTGCTAATGATAATGTGAGGCCTACGGCCCTCCCTACAGTAGTACATATGGCCCTCTAAAGTATAGATTTCGATCTATCTAGCCTAATTAAAAGTATGCTCACGGCCTTGATAATCGCTCAGCTGGACATCGTCACTTTATCGATCGATATCTTGGCCAAGACAAAGATTGTGTATAACAGGGAAGCTCACTGTCACTCCTCTATTTGAGCCAATTGAAAAAGTGTCCTCAAGATTCAGTGGTGCCCTATTTGAAAAAGACATGCCGTTAACATAGAACGACGCATCTTTCTGATTAGCTGCTAATTTTATTAATGTGATGCCATCACTTCCTGGGATACCCACAGACTATTTTAAGAAGGCCATGGAGGTACCGCATGGAATGACGTGTTTTCGGTATGTAAAAACTTTTCGGAATTCCTAGATCTAGGCCTAGTACTAGTAGATCTACTTGGACATGATGGAAGAGCGCTTGGATCTAGATCGTTGATGCTCAGAACAGTAAGATTAAGAACGCTGATGCTTGAAATTGAAACACGGTAAATGCAAAGGCAATTCAATAAACCGCACGAAAACTTCAGTAAAGACGCTGGAGGATTAGATATAGATCTACCCCGCCTCTTGCATTCTTCATCACTAATTTACATTACAAAAAACAAACTACAAAGCAACAAATTCTAATTTATGGGACTAACTGTTGGTCAGTCGGGATGAGGAGAAGAGAGAAAAAACCCCCACAAAAAAAACTTCCAGGACCGGGATCGAACCGCTCATAAAATAATTGCAGACTTCAAACGCAGACGCGCTGTCCATTCGGCCATCAGAACTTCCAACAACGAGAGGTAAATTAGGCTTGATATACATAGACACTTCCATCTTTGGTGCCATGCAGTTGGCTATACTTAGATGTGGTCATGTGATCAGAGGGGTGTATCCTGGTCTGACGTCAAACAAGATGGGCGCCTTACCTAAAAATCGTTTGCGTCGTTCTCTGTTTAATCGCAGGTTCGAAAAAGTGTGGATATACCGATCAGAGTTGGGTACCCTACTTGTATGAAAAATAATAAAAAATCAAACTCAAACTGTGCTATTCCTATTCTTTTCCTGGAGAAATGAAAGAGAGCTTCAAAACACAGACTGCAGCATCATCTGAACCAATGCGTAGACTTCTGCGTACACAGGGTTCCTGCGGCCTCCTTGAATTCAAGGAATCCTTGAAAACTCCTTGAATTTGCATTCAAGGAAAAATCTCCTTGAAAACTCCTTGAATTTGAGGAACCTCCTTGAAAAGTCCTTGAATTTTGCCAGCTCGGGCAGAAGGTGACTGCCAGGGTGCGGGGCCCCCGGAAATTACCCCGAAATTTGAAAAAAAACGCCCGAGACCCTGGAATGCCCCTGGGAATTTGAAGAAGTCTCTGTAAATTGCCCCGGAAAAGACTCGGGAAAATATATAAATTTCTCTAATACTTAAAAACCGAATCCAATGACGTCCTTGAGTTCATTTTTGCCAATCGCGATTGTGATATTCGGCTTTTCCCGGCCTGAGAGTATGTTACCCGAGCCAGGCGGCTATGGCAGCAAGCGGAAGTGTATGAGTGATAAGCCCCCTACTGAAGCTCGATCGGGAAAATCAAGATTTACTTTCGCTTTCGTTACCACCCAGAAATTTGCTGGTAGTAGTCTGATAACGCAACATTTGTGACATGCAGGTTGTGCATTGCAAACGCTGTGTCACTGTGAAAAAAATCATTTGTCCTGTGCTGTCACTTGTGGAAAAAAAGAAAGTTATACAAAAGCGTCTTGTTGGGCTTGCCATCGTGACCGGTCAGTGAACCTGTTCGTACGCATCATCGTGAGTATCGGCGTGAGGTCACCAAAGTTAATTCAAAGTCTGAACGCTACAAAGTATAGGACTCGGGAATGGGGGGGATTACTGATTTTAAAAAAATTAAGATGCTTGCGGGGGAGGGGGATGGGGTTGAAAGTAACACCGGATGACAAAAACTGAACTTGGAAGCAGATTTTACTTTTCCGAATTTTGACTACAACTAGATTCAGACCTAGAGCTCTCTGCAAACCGCGCGTTGGAGCAGGCTTTGTGTGGAATCGGGATCAGTGATACTCATACTCAAACCTTGTAAGCCATGTTTTATTTTAAACTAAAGGGTTCCCATTTCTTTTTGTATGATGAATTGTTTCTATATTTTAGCTTTCTGTTCAAGATTCCCGGATTTTCAGTGTCACTGCATCTTTCCCTCCCACAGTTCTTACATCTCTTTCCCTGAATAGTTCGACTTGAGCCATTCAAGTTGTTACTCTACTTTGAGTTTGTCTTTCACGTTTATTATGTATACTTTGACACCCATACTGGTTCTTGACAGTCGATATTCTGGCTCAAAACAAGATTCATTTTTATATTATAGTGTGAGTATGATGAGGGAAAAATATAAGTAAGAACAGACTGAAATACCTAAGTCACGCAATACCCCAGTGCCACACTGACATGTTGTTGACTAGATATAATGTGTACCTACATGCGCGTGCGTATGTGTGTATATTAGATACTGTTATATAACATGCCCCTGAAAAATGGATGAGACCCCTGGAAAATTGAGAAGCCGGGTTGGCAGTCACCCTGGAACAGAGTTTTTGTTGGTAAATAAAAACTATGATTTCTTTCGGATAAGTGTTGGCCTATCGGAAATAGGCTTTTGTCATGAATTTCTTGATCAAATCTTCTTTAATTTATAAAATTTCTCCTTGAAACCTCCTTGAAATCTCCTTGCTTTTGGTGGGAAGTTCATGACAGGAACCCTGCATACACTTTTTTTTTTTTGGCTGAGTGAACTATCTCGTTATGTATGATTCCAAGAGACGCTCTACAAGGTAACTTGCAAAGTCTTTGGTCACTATTTATAACTTTGACCTGTAATTTATTAATTCGTTTTCCATAGGAATGTTGAAATTTTCCATTGAAAAAGGTCAGCGTCTATACCTTTATATACGGCCTGCGCACTTCCCGATCGAAGTAGGTCAGCCCTATATAGGGCCTGCGCGCTTCCCGGGTAGCCCCAAAGATCGTTGCAGATAATCTTTTGTTGTCCAGCTCACGTCCTTTATATAGGGCCTGCGTGCTTCCCGGGTTAAGTTTGTTCACTTGAAGTGTCTGGTTTGATAGCTTATGTGCCGCCTACAAAGCCTAGATCTAGCTTATTATTATTATGTGAAGTGGAGGGCTGTACACATAGCCTCGATGCTATGCATACGGGAGCCGTACGCATAGCCACTTCGAATAATAATAATACCTCAGCGGCTCAGCGCTTCAGTTGTTGAGATTGAGATCAGTTTGAGAGTGAAGAAGAGATTTCGACAACTTTGACGGACAAGAGAGTCTTTGATACGATATAATCAATTGAATCTACTTAAGAAAATAATCATAAACAAAAACCAATCTTTATCCACCCCCCTCCCCCTCCTCCTTATAGCTAAATAAAATTATCAAACAACTATGTGCAAAAACAACTCAATATTTAAATTGGCTGGGTTTACCTGAAACTTCTGGTGTCACTAGTATCTTCTTTTCGGTTGGAACTTTAATTCTTGTGGGCTGAATGAATAGCCATTAAGCCTGTGATCTGTGATTGTTTTGGAATGAGGCTCTCATCAATTTTTGGGCATATATGGAGTTAGCAACATAATCTTATAGCCTGTTCATTTGTGTTGCTTTTGATGAAAAATAATGATCTATAGATCTTGAATAAAAGTTGAGATATTTGGGGTTGAAGGAGGGGGGGGGTTGTCTGGTGTAAACAGTAAAATTAGGGAAAAAATGTGGTTCCAAAGCTTGAGTGCCCTTGGTCACTGCAATTTAATTTTTTGGGGGGTACTTTTGATCAACTTTATCAATGAAATCCACACAGAAGTATCTTTTTTTATTGGGCTTAAAAGGTGCAGAGCCCACTAAAAATATTCTGTAAAATATGTTGATTTCTTTGATTTCATTAATTTGATAAGTGTTTGATTTCACCTTGATACCACAGAATTTTGCACTGTATTCTTTTTATTGTGAATATGTCATTCCTTGACTTTTTGAAGCATGCAACTCCCAAAATCAGTTAAGATACAAATGATGGATATTATCCTCAGTTCCAACCTTGATATTTTCCATAACTCATGACATCTCTATTTATTTGGTTTTAGGCAAAAAAAAGAATGATTTTAAATTAAATTTTAAAAGTCAGAATGCAAGAATATTTGTAGATTGTTTATGAGTGGGATCTGTCTTGTGAGAATTCTTGTTCTTCACACTTAATGAGGTAACATATAAAGTAGTTCATCATTTTTGGCTGCCTTAAACGCATTCAGGACACATTTTTTCTGCTGTTGGAACTATTTGGACATGATTATTTTGTCACTGCGTGAATCAGTTTAAGAGTATGTAAATGAAATAGAGCAAAATCATCCCCAAACTGGAGGATTATGTTCCAAGAAGCTTTCCTTTCATATTTTATATGCTCACTGATTTTACAAAAAGAAATAGAATAGAAATAACGAAATAAACAACCATGTTCAGATTGCCTGTAAATCAGTGATATGTCCAAAATGTGTTCCCTTGGAGTGACTGAATATCAACAATATGTCTGGGAAAAGTTAAGCTTGGTGTCCTAAGACCTACTGTAATTTTGATGTGATATGAGTGAAGACAAAAAGGCTTTGTCTTTCGCTGTAATTCTTCTGATTCTTATATGACAGAAAGTTGACAGATTTGAACTTGAGCAATCATTATCTGATGGAAAAAATATCCATTTAGTGTTTAATTGCAGTTATGAGTTTATTTGTTTTCTTTATTCTGCATTAAATTCGCCTTCAAAGAAGAAACTAGAGAATCGTTGTCTAAATTCGATTAAGTCAGAGTGCTTTCCTTTGATTTTTTTTTCAGTGAACAGCAGAGATTCAATCTTGAAAGAGAATTTAGGCTGTCTATGCAAGCTG
This sequence comes from Aplysia californica, assembly GCF_000002075.1. Classification (NCBI taxonomy): domain Eukaryota; kingdom Metazoa; phylum Mollusca; class Gastropoda; order Aplysiida; family Aplysiidae; genus Aplysia; species Aplysia californica. The sequence goes on from NW_004797825.1 coordinate 156,034, forward strand.
ATCAAACTTCGTAAGTATACTATTGTGAAAATTAGGGAAAATAACAAATTGAAAATATATTTGTCTGTTTGTTTTTTTGTGTATTTGTCCTTTGTATCCTCCTGCTCTGTGCCTTTGTGGGTCTATTTTTTTCTATTCTTTTGTTCTTTCCCATCTTGCTGCATCTTTTCATAATAGTCTCTTTATCTGTATGTATCTTTTGATTTAGACTCTTTTGATTCTTCACTTGTGAATGCTTGTGTATGTGTGAGTCTGTTCATGATTGTAAGTATGAGTATGTGCGTGTGCACCAGTTAGTTTTTAACTTACATGTTTGTATACACAGTATGTGCTTGTATGTATATTGTGCTTTTGAGCATGCACATAAGCACATGTGCACATATATTTGTATGTGTATGTATGTGTGTGTGTGTGTGTGTGTGTGTGTGTGTGTGTGTGTGTGTGTGTGTGTGTGTGTGTGTGTGTGTGTGTGTGTGTGTGCATATGTGTTTATGTGCATAAGTGTGTGTGTTTGTATCTGTGCATTGTGCAAGTAAGTGTGAATATGCCAATGTGTTTATAATGAGTGACTGCATTTAGTCATCATTTTTTTTTTGGGGGGGGGGGGTCAGTTTATCAGGTTTTTCAAAAATGTTTGTAAATTGTTCCTGTAACTATGTTATGACACATACTTTATCTTTAATGAGTTATGTAACTGACTTTCATTAGCAAATTAGCTGCACATTACCATTTATTTTCATAGAATGAAAACAATATGCAGTTTTGGACTTTTCTGACAAAGGTGTATTTTTTCAGAAATTATTATAAATTTACTACTTTTTGTTTCTCAGTATAAATAAGAATATTGCTATAATTTAAATATTACTTTTGAAATTTTTAAATTTGGAATTCATTTCTGTTGTAGCTGATCTTTAGACAACATTGATTTCATTTCATATTTATTTCAGAGCAAAAATGAAAGCAACAAGACTGCAAACGTACTGGAGAAAGATTTGTGATGATGAGAAAAGAGCAAAGCAACGAAATGAAATGTTAATACGAGAATTTGAGAGAATTGATGCCCATATGGCTGAAATGAATGCACGAACACAAAGGCTAGCTCTGATGAAGGTATACTTTTTTTTCAGTGGTTCTGATCATGTATTCTTTTTTTTAATGTGTATTTTGTGAACATGCTACTCGTGATTACATGTGAAAGAAATCTGAATTTGGTCAACGATTATGTGTTTTGAGATTTTAAAGCATTGATTGCAAAGATATATGTGTGATTTGAATCTGTCAAAGTCCAGTCATTATGTTAACCCTTTGAACCCTAAAAACCAATATTTCGTCTGAGACAGGTCTCTGTGCCCCAAATGCCCGATACATTGGTATTCTATAATTACATTAAACCTGACAGTTCAAGCAGGCCCATAAATCAGGAACTGAGAGGAACTAGGACAATCAGGTTCGAGACCTTAGGATTCAAAGGGTTAAAACCATTTGTTTGAGCTCAGTGAATAGTGAATATAGAAAATGTTACATTGATAATATGTCATAGTTTATTATAGGCTACTTTAATTACATACTTTATGCTCCAAGGCCTGATTTATGAGGACATTTTGCGTTCTCATTGTTTATAATATGAGTCATTCATATGCCAGACTCAAGTAAAATTCAAATGTTATACGCAAGATAGTCATCAAAATGTACACAATTTTCCTATACAGAGACAGTATGAGGATTATGTGGCACGGACATATCCTGAATGGAATGAGCTCATGTACGGATCTCCTCAACAACAGCAGCAGCCCAATCCGGGGACTCAAGCACCAAGAGCAGAAGCTCAGCCACAGGTCATTGACAAAGCTAGCAGTTTTTGTTTGTTTTTACAGTAGGCCTACAATAACATATGTGAAGGAAATCTCTGTCAGATTGTCGCAAGCAAAAATGATCAAATGTGTGTCAAACCCAGGGGCAGTGCCACTGACTGGAGTGTCTTTAGGCCATTTCCAAAGGGGGGACATTTCTCATTCATGCACAGTAGAATTGTAAATGAGCTGATTCATCAATGTCACGCTCATAACTGTGCCTGATCTACAGCAAGGAACTGTTGCTTTTTCTTTCCTAATCTTTATTATTGTCATTTTTACTCTACTTCTTTTGTATGTTTGTCACTCTCTTGTGACCCGCTATTTCCGGGGTGCCTTGATAGTCGAAGCAGACTTTGTGCTGTTGAAGCTAGAGAGGTGAGCAGAGTCAGCCTGGTTCCGTGTAAAGACTTCTCTGTTGACATCCACCCCTTGGCGCCCATATGACCTTATGCAGTTGCGAGTGCAGTAAAACCTCTACTAAATTTTTTTAAAAATTGTGTGTCGTCGGTGTAACTAAGTAGCTTTGTGTGTTGATTTTTTCATGTCTGTTGATTTTTACCAACTTGGATTGGACATATACAGTGCGTACAATACCTTTATACCTGTATATATGTTTAGATAGCTTGTGTTTTGAAGCCATGATTTTCATCATTAATAGATAATAGTCTTTTTAAAAAAAAATTGTCAATATGTCTTTATCTTGGTGGCAATATTCAAATATGTAGGCAGCAGAAAATTGTCAAATGGTTGCTGACTCATGTACCATGTCAAACACGCTTCTGTAATGTTGTCAGATATATATATATATATATATATATATATATATTTACAATAAACTGTTTAACGTTGTTAACTTCACACAATTTTAAGAATGTGTAACTCAAATGCTAAACATCCAATAACTGACATTTTTACACATCTCACCAATTGAGCACTTACGAGACATTTTAGCTCGAGCAATTCGTGCTAGACCACATCAGCTCCAGATCCCACTAAGTTAGAACAAGCTATAATTCAAGAGTGGAATAACATCCCTCAATAGACAATAACTCGACTCATTCAGTCCATGCATGTATGATGCAAAACTATGATCAACACCAGAAGTCATCGCACATGTTCATGAAGCTGTCACTTTGCACTTAAACCCCTGACAAATATGAGTTTAAAACTGAAGATTAGAAACAATCTTTTGTTTTTTCATTCAACATGTTTACCTTGTTGTAAAATTAATGCACTGTCTTATCTGAAAATTTCAGACAGATTTGATCAGTATTAACCAAGATGCTGCCCTTAATATGAGGTGTGAAGTTAAAAATGTCGAAGAGTAGGCTATATAAGCATTTATATCAAATATTAATTTCAGTCATTAGTGCTTCACTCATGACTTCTATTATTTCTTTTATATTTCTTTCACTTATCAGTCAAAGTTACAGCCCCAAAGTTCAACTTCTCCTCGAGTAAGCAAACAGCAACCGCCTACACAAGTACAAAAGCCAATAACTCCAAGGTCTCCTCAACGACAACAACAGCTAGCTACGACACCCAGAGAGCAATTTCAGCGACAAGAAATTCAAGAAAGGCAAGAGCAAGTTGGTCAGTCAGGTAGTAGCAGTCATCCTGGGCCAAGGACACGAGCTGAGGAGAATGTACAGAGGTTGGGTAAGAGAATGCAGTTTTCACTTCAGATTAGTTCTCTCATTACTTAATTGAGTATAGGTATGTCACAATACAATACAAGCCATTTAGATTAAATATAAACAAGTCGATGAACAGGCGGATAGTTGTTCCATCTGTTTTTGTAGTGTGTATTTGTTTTTATAATGATGTGACAAAAATTGAATCTTTTATTATGTATGTTAAAATAGGAAAGGAAATTTGTACTCTAAAGAGTATTCTGTTGTTTTTTTAAACCCATGACACTGGCCTTTTTCTGAATAGTTTTCTTTTCCATTTAGTTGTATACGTTGTTTTTTTTCTGTTCTTTGTCGTATTCAAGCAAAAATCACTGTAATGCAAACTTAAGCTGAAGGTGAGATAAGTGAGACAAGGATTGTAAGTGAATATTATGTCGCTGTGTGAGTATTATTTGTTTTGTTTTTTCATGTTTAAAAAAGAATATAGTGATACAGCGGTTCATTCTTTTTCAGGTGGACAGGCTGAACGAGGTCAAAGTGGAAATAGCTCTGTGCACCCGACGGTTAACCAAAATCAGAGTGTGAGCAGTGGTGCTGGGGTCTATCAGAATCTTCCCAGTGCTCGCAGCACCAAGGAAAATGATGGACTTCATGGTCAGCTGCAAGAATCATCTCTTGAGCAAGATGAGGAGATTTCCCAACCAATCAGGAGTGTGGAAATACAGTCAAAGACATCGGGCAGGATGGTACAAGCCCCTCAATGTATGAACACACTGTTCTTGAAAATTCCATTTCCTTTTTTATTCTCATTTATTCCCAAACTTAAGATGAGTTAAAGAAAAAAACATTTCATATCTAGGGGTCTGATACTGAATGAAATTAAGTGCTTTCTGGACGTTTTGAAATGCGATGTGAAACTGGCAGTTATAGTGAGTAAGATAAACCTTATAATTCTGAATTTTTCATTTAGGTTGTTTGGCTCTCTGATGTTCAGGAACTAGTGTAACATTGTTAGGTAAAGAATAAAGTTGAAGCCTATTTATTTGAAAGTGAATATCTTCACTGCGTAAGTTTTTACTTGCTTGTAGTAGTGTGGGGTTTTGGATATTGTGTTACTAAAAAAATGCAGAGGCTTTCAGAAGATAACAGTATTTTCATTTGAGTTTATAGGTCTGCTTTATTGCAGGCTTACCCATAGATGCTATGTTTTCTGACTGAACTACCATTTCAGTGTGTGACAACTGACTGTTCTTGTGGTTATTTCACTGAGTTGAAGTCTTGTGTTCTCTTTGAGTCCTGCCTTAAGTCCGTTTCTTTTTCCCTCATCCTAGATAAACTAATCTGACTTTGTGTCGTCTTTTGGATTCTCATTCCTACATTCATGAAACACAGTCAGATTGTCTTCTCACTGATTTAAAAATGGACTTCACTTAAAACTCAAGTTACAAGGTGGCGACACCTGCATAGTTCCGGGATTTGGTCCATGTTATCACAGTAGAAAAGCTTCTTGCCCCAATGATATTAAAGAAGAGGTAGCGGGTTATAAAGATATTCTGTTTACACCAGCAGGGTATCCTGCCCCTCTCAACCCTTTCATGACAGCTCCCTCACAGAGCATTCAACGTCATGAGTCGAGTTGTTGTCCTCCCATACAATGTACATCCTAAAACCAGTTGTTTTGGGCAATTGTGTTGATCAATGACATGCATTATGTGTGGTTTTATTACTGTACTGCAATGGCTTTGAATGTAATTTGACCTGAAAACTAATGAAAGATTCTAAATCTGCGATACCATTGATGTATGAATCACACAAATCTTCCATTTTGAAGGAGACTGCAAAATGACTGAAACTGCTCCATCCTGGCAAGCAAAAACTGGGCGCAGAAAAAGTTGATTAAAAAAAAGCTGGTCAACATGAAGGGATTAAGGAAGATTGTCTGATCAGATAACAATAGTGTATTGTCTCTATCCCTTCCTTCTTCCACCTATACTCAAGCCAGCAGAGAATATGTTGAGCCCCGTATGGAACATGTTATTTTTTTGTCTTCCTAGGCAGTGAACTCATACACAAATGTGAGGAGTGCTGACAAAATGAGTGACTTTTCACAGTCTGTGAATGAAGATATTGGCCGAAAATGGATACCTGGGTCAATGCATTTTATACTAATCAGTTGTAAAAGCTCAACCTATAGATTTGATGAAACTATGTCCATGAAGGCTAAAATTGGAAAAGTAACTCATTTTGTCAGGGCGCCTCTGAAAAAACCCTTTAACAACATGGTTAACAGTCCACTGAAATTTGTTGTGATCTCAAAGATGCCATGGCACCTGGCACAGATGAAGATGATGATGAGGATGAGGAGACCAGTGACTTTGCTACCGAGAATGATCTTCCCATGGCTCAGTCTTTTGGGAACACCCAGGTCTTGGCCTCTGAGTTGAAAGGAAATTCTCAGAACCAGGAGAAGTCGAGAAACATTGGGTAAGGCTGTACACAATGAGTGACTTTAGCTAAATACATACACCCTGCTTTTGTACTGTGTAGTGTTTGTCATTGAAAGCTCTCGTTACATAAGAAGCTTTACAATTGACTTCAAATGCATTTTTTAAAAGCAAAGCACCACTTACCGCTTTTGCAATTATTTGGAAAGATCCCATTTTTTATCAAGATTGGGCTCCAGTATAATTAACCATAAGCCTGAAAAATTAACTGGCTCCTAGCTGCTAATCTTAAATATAATAGACACAGGGGTTTTTGCTACTGTTTTTTGGTTTGGAACTCTAAGAAATTAGCTTGTCTAAGAGCTCTGCTAGGTTGTAAAAGGTTGTAAAACCTCACTAGTTTGTCAAGGTTTATCCATAATCTCGTACAAGAATACAATGTGTACACATGAGTATGTTTGAGTTTGTGTGTGTGTGTGCGTGTGTGTGTGTGTGTGTATGTGTGTGTGTGTGTGTGTGTGTGTGTGTGTGTGTGTGTGTGTGTGTGTGTGTGTGTAAGTGTGTGTGTATGTGTGGGTGTGTGGGTGTAGGAGAGAAGGAGGGGTGGAAAGGGGGAGAGAGAGAGAGAAAGAGAGAGAGAGAGAGAGAGAGGGAGAGAGAGAGAGAGAGAGAGAGAGAGAGAGAGAGAGAGAGAGAGATTATTTTCTTTTCTTCTGGACTTTCAGGCCAATAAAACCTGAACTCTCTATAGATGGACTCATCCGACTTTTGAATCTGGTGGAAAGTGATATGCGGGAAGCCTTTTCACTTGAAGGATACTATCGTTCCTCCTGGCCCGACACTGCCAAGAAAAATGACATCATCAGGTACAAAATCTTTATGGTCATACTGAGCTGAGATTTGTTTTGTGTTTGAATTGATGTTTTTCATCATTGGAAATGGTTTCTGGCACTGTTTCTTAGTTTTTGAAAAGTGTAAGACTTCCAAATGTGTTTGTTTTTAGGTGTGATTGAGTGTTGTGCTTGTTTTTGTGTGCTTTTGTACTTAAAAAGGTGATTTTGTGTTTTGTTTTGTATTACTTTATTAGTAGGTTTCTTCAAGGCACTAGGAAGTCAGTGTTTGAAGCTTGGACATTCTTTTTTGACAATGGCCACCCATATTTTAAACTTCCATAGTATGTGTGTGTGTGCACGTAAAATCTGTTTGGATGTACATTTTTAAGTAGTTGAGTGTGTGTGTTTGCTTTGAAATTTGTGTGTACATATGTGTGTATGTGCAGAGGTGAGGATATACAGTTGACATTGTCTAAGATGGCCACTTGTTGTAAAGGAAAAACGTGGCCATTATAGACAGGTGGACGTCTTTCACGGTGTCATTTTAATGTAAAAACAACACAAAGGAGGTTATGGAAAGTGCCAGTTAGTACTGGTGATTGTCTTATACAGGTGGCCATTGGAGCAGGTTCAACTCTAGATGTATATTTTGCTTCTAAGAGACATGTTTTTTACACAGGCACTCAAACAGCGGAGATGACCTGAACCATGTCGATGCCAACCAGATCAGTATGGTCATCTTAGAGCAGATTACTTTGATTGTGCGCAGCCTAAGTGAGAAATGTGTCCTGCCAGAGAACTTGCTACAGGGCAATGTCAGCTCGCTCACTGCATCTAGGCTCAGGTAGTTCTACCTACACCTTTCGTGTTAAAACATTGTCAGGGTAGTAATTTTTGTGGAAAAACACAAAAAAATGTTGGTTTTTGTTGGTCAAGATTTTTAAAATTTGACGATTGACATTGAAAGTTTATAGTTTAATCAACCTTTTTAAAATGATTGTTTTGATTATGCTTTGTAAGTTGATTGGAAAGGGGGTGGATGGGGTGGAGAGGAATTGAAACTATTTTGTAAAGTGACAATTTTGAAATGTCTTTTAGTCTTTTAAAAGATCCCTTTATTTGCAGAGTTGGAAAAAAAATAGACTCATGAAGTAAAGAAATGATGTTAAATTAGTTTTTGTGGTGTTAATGAGGATATATGTTTATGTTTTTAGCAACACAATTTTTAAAGCTCTTTGTTTTTTTATTTTATTGAAAAGAAATTGGAATGCATAAAAAAACATTTTTGGGATTTTTTTCTTTTCAGACAGCATTTATCACCGGAAGCCCAGATAATCTGGGATGCTCTTTTCCATCACTTCCAACAGTTGGTCAAACACCAAGCCATGGAGCCTCAGGAGTTGTCTGCCATTTTCACACCTTGTCTTGTTGGTGAAGGAGGATCTCAGGACAAGGTGGGGTTTGTTTTTAAATGGAGATTTTGAATCCTGCCTTCTTACTTAAGGACAAGGGAAAGCCCTCAATGTAAAAAGAAGGGAGGTATTTGTTCTGAACTTAGAGGAAACTGTTTTTGTCAAATATTGTTCAAGGAATAGCAGTCTTCAATTAATTTTATCTCCTTTAACATTTGAGTGATCTGCAAATCTCAGAAAATTATTTGAAAAAGTGATAAGGATTGTGTTTGCATGTAAGAATCTATGCTGAGCTAGAAAAGATGTAGATATTAAGTATACAGATTATAATTTCAGTTAGAGTTTTACTGTACTTGCAACACAAATAGATGATTTAAGTGCCAAAGATTAGAGGTGTTTCTAGAGAGCAATATACAATGAAAAGAAGGAGGAGAGATAAGGACGATAGATATCTGATGGGATACAAGGAGCAAGTCACACCAGAGCACCGGCCAACTACCCACAGATACAAATTAAAATGGTTCATGTTGTGAATAGTTACTTAATTTTTGCCCATTTTATTTTGATATTTTCAGGGACACATGTTTATGGTACGGCTCTTAGAAGACTTTAGTATGAACAACCCTGAAATTCTACCCAAACAAAGTTTCAACACTATCAGCCCTGCTCAAACTCTGGAAGGATCTGGTAGTTTCATGGATGATGGGAAAGGTAACTGCCGTTCTTCTTTGCTGAGACAAATTCTCAAAAAACTTATATGGTTCACTTTTTGGACTCCTGAATTATTGATTTTAAATTCGCATTCAAGATTGCATTATAGTCATCAGCATGAAGGTTATTAATCTCCTGAGATCCTTTTGTGGCTCAAACATTTGATTCTGAAGGATTTATTTGTCATAAGCCTCTTTTTATTTTGGCTACTCAGTGCTTCCCACCAGCACCTCTGTTGAATTGATTGCAAGCAAAAGATATTAGTTTGGTTATTAGAAGAACAAAACATTTTTACCAGCTGTTTTCTTTTTTCTGTTGAGATGTGGTATCCCACAGGTAGGGTTGAAGCAATTGACCTCTTAAATGTCTAAACTGTATTTAAAGGGATACAAACATGTACAATAATTTAAAGTCTATTACTTATCTGCAGACATCTACTATTCTGAGCATCTCCTTCAATTTCTTAAACTTTGACAAGTTTCATTTGCTTTTCCTCAGTGCCGCCACTCAAATTTGGAAGTCTACTGGATAAACCCCTGAGTGATGATGAATCCAGCTATGTGAAATCTAGTCTACCTCGGGATCCAACACCTCTCAATGGTAACAATGGCCTAGTATACTTTAGTTGGGAGTTGAGATATACTTCATGGGAGATTGTTAATTTTTTTTTCTTTTTTCTTTTCAATTTCCGTTCTTGGTATCAGTAGTTTTTGTGCAGTGTAATAATGATGTAATGTTAAGCAGTATTCACTGAAAGATATAAGTACTGTACTCTGATCATTTGTTAACAACCATATAGCAATCTCTCTCTCTCTTGCCCTTTTTAATTTATGTCCCGTGCATCCTTTTCTAGCTGTTTCCATGATGTCTCCGCCTTTTCCATTTCTGCTTCTACCGCTTGCCTCCATGTCTTCTCTGGTCTTCCTTTCTTACGTTTTCCTTGTGGATTCCAAGTCAAAGCCTGTCTGATGATGCATGTCGGGGGTCTTCTCAGGGTATGCCCAATCCATTTCTATTTCTTCACCTGTATGTCTTCCTTTACTGGCCTTTTGCTTGTTCTTTCCCACACTTGAAGATTTGTTGCTTGATCGTACCACTTGATCCCCACTATCCTTCTTAAGCATCCATTTATGAAGCTCTGCAGTTTCCTTGCTCATATAGCAATGGTTTACCTCAAAAAGTTGATTACATTTGTGACAAAACAACTAATTATTACTCTCACGAATCTAGTTCTTTAATTCTTCTCATGTATGTATTGTAATAACAGCTTGCAAATGTTTTAAAATGTATTTCACACATCTTTTACTTTCATGAATCTAGCTCTTTAACTTGCCTCTTGTATGTGTTGTAATAACAGCTCACAAATATTTCTTAATGTATTGTCACACTTTACTGTAGAAACAGAAGCCTACAAGAGCATGCTGTCTACGGGTGCCCGTTCTCAGATGAGGCGTCAGTCATCTGGTCCGGATGATACTGATGATGATGTGGAGAAGCAGATTGCCACAGTTCTGACCCAGAAGCCTGGGTGTGTATGCATTGTCTCTCTGCTTGGTGCTCCCTGTTTTGAATTGAGCTGATGTGTTATTTACAACAAATTGGCACAAAAGTCACCTGCAGCAATTTAGAATAATAGAACAGTTGTTTTTTTAGCAGAGGTTTTACTGCGCTCGCAACTTGAGCGCCAAGAGGTGGATGTTAACAGAGAAGCCCTCAGGGAATCAGGCTTACTCTGCTCACCTCTCTAGTTTCAGCAGCCCAAAGTCTACTTCGACTATCAAGGCACCCCGGAAATAGCAGGTCACAAGAGTGTGACAAATAGAAAAAGAAGTAGAGGAAAAAAGACGAGGTAAAGAAACTTCAGTCAGTGATGATGCCTTGCGGCTGCGTTTCGGGGGGGGGTTAATAGAAGAATATTAACATTGAGAAAAGCAGAAGGAAGGCATCATCATCATTGCCTTTCTCACCGTGCACCAGGGTATAGGCCACGAGCAAACACCTTCCACCTTTCTCTATCCTGGACTAGCCTTTTGATGTTATTCCATGTTAGAAGGAAGGCACTACATGAAAAACCCAACAGCTACCATATTCTTAGTGATATAATTCTCCCTGATATCGTACATATACTGACTACATGATCCTTTCCACAATTTTTCTAAAGTATTGATGAGTGCAGAAAAAGTAAGTGAAAACCCCCCCTGGAATTTAGCTTGACTTTGTCTTGTGGGGTGGAGATTGGAAACACCAGAGTTCAAGTTTGATCTGAAAAGTTTTTATTGTTTGTAAACTGAAGGTAGTGACATTCTTACCAGTTCGAAGTAAAACAATTTTGTATTGAAAATGACTAGAACTAATATAAAGTTGAAATGTTATCTTTTAATTTTAGTAAGAGTTTTACAGCACATGCAACACAATAAGGTCATATAAGTGCCGAAGATTAGAAGTGTTACAAGAGAGAAACAAACACAAAAACGAAGGAGAGAAAGGGACGAAAGATGTTTGATAGGAAAGAAGGAGCAAACCACTCCAGAGCATCTGCCAACTGCCTGCAAAATGTTATCTTTGAGAATAAATTCTCTTTGTGCTTATGTGATAATAATAGAATATTATTATGCTTGACATTTGCCGATAGAAGTATCTTCTAGGTTCTATAAACAAGCATAGTTTTTATTTTTATTACTTTTGAGCAGTATCAGATGGAGTCTCGACTGGTAAGTGCTAAATCAAGCGCAAAGATACAATTATTCCAAAATATTTTTAATACCATACTTGGAGTTGTTTTAGCCTTGCACTTCCGGTAAAATATATCCTTATATTTCACACGTGAAATATAGGCTAGCCCTAAGCTGACGATATCTCACACGTGAAATATAAAAATTTGCACAAATTACTGCGTGCAATATATTCGCCTTCTAGGCTAACCTTCTGTAGCTAAAGTAGATCTATAGACTTGAATCATAGTAGATATCTAGGCCTATTCCTAGACCAAGCAATGTTTTGGCAGCCTCTCCCCCCCCCCCCCCCTCGTAGAAAAACTTTGTTGCAAAACGTGCGCACCATAGGCACCTAAATGAAGTGCCAAACACCAGTCTCCCACAGTCCCTATAGTAGAGAGTAGGCACAGTTCTTTACGTTGGCCTTAATTTTGTTCCAAATTGAGCCAAATGGTGCGCACCATAGTAACACGCGATTACGTCAGAGTGCGGCAATGTATTTTAGTGCAATGCACAAGTCTATGCTAGCAAACGACCTAGATCTAGATCTAGCCTTTGATTTGTTTTGGTTGCAAAGTTTAAAATCAAAGTCATCTCTATTCTCACGACAACATGTCATTTGAATGCAGTTTCTTAATCTTTCAACTTTTGAATTGTACGTTTTCTGCTTGCTTTGCTTACGCTTACGTCATTGTTGTTTTATTTGAGGTTTATTTTGCGGACGGAGAAATAGGCCTACGGATAGCACAATAAAGATCTAAATGAAAACAATCCAGGTTTTTCCAGTCCCCACTCTGACTCCCAAGGAGGTGCAATTTTTTTCGTCACATAGAACTAGATCTAAATCTAAAACGCTTGAATGGATCTTCTTGTCGAATTAATTGGTTGTTCATTTGAACTTTGTTGGTCCGGATCAAATTTGGCCAGCTGATGTCAGTATGGTTTAACAAATTTATTACAATCGTTAAGGTGGCAGACCATGATTCACTCGTTGAAACTTGGGATTACAACTTGGCAATTTCACTCGTAGGATAAATCATGATCTACCACCACAACTCATGTAATAAATTCTTTATCATGTTTACTTTTTCTGTTATTTTACTTGTAGATCTGAGCTCTTAGTTTTAAACAAGAGATTTGTCTTATTGTATTTAAAGCTGTAAAGGCAATTATTAATGCATTATTTGTGCTTTTAATGTTTTTCAGACCTATGATCTCACCTAAAAGACGTGTAGAATTGGATGACCCATCAGAAACAAGCTCACAGACACTGCAGACGGCCTCTCATGTCTACGTCCCAACTGCTATGGAGTCCAGGTGATATTACGTACATAATACCAGTTCCTGTTCTTTTGCCTTTCAGTATTTTTATTTCTTTCTTCTGCCTCCTTGTTAAGCATGCTTACCTTTTTTCTCATCCATCTTAATGCTGTACTCAGCCTTGTGGATCAGCGAATTGTTCAGTTTAGTATTCCCACAGAAAAGCATTTTGTCTCTGCCACAACTTACATTGTATTGTTGATTACCTTCTCATTCTATAAACATATAAATACTTGTGGCCTTTCTCATGCACATTTATGTAAATATTCCTTTTCTTCATCTCCTACACCCACATTATGTATTATATCTATGATTTTTCTCGAGCATATTTAGGTAGTTGTTACTTTCCTTTTCCTTCCCTTAGAAGTCTATGAGTACCTTGCTGTCTTTCTTATGGCTATTTGTAGGATTGTTACTTTTGTTCTCCTCCTTTAAACATCATAAACGCTTACCTGTGATCCTTCTCATGCTTATTTTTTAAATTGTTAATTTCCTTCTCCTTCCATAAGAAGCCTCTGCATAACCTGTGGTCTCTCTTATGACTTGTTATAGAATTGTTACTTTTGTTCTTCTCCTTCAAAAACACACATACGCACGCACGCATTTACACACACTCCCATGTGTGCCTGCTTTTCTCATACTATTTATGGATTTACTACTTTCCTTCTACTCATTCTGGAAATGTATGTACCTGAGATCTTTTGCTTGCCTGTTAATTAAATTGTCACTTTCTTTCTCCTTTTTCTCCTCCTTCTCCTTGAAAAGTCACTTATGACGCAGCCTTACACTGAGAAGTCAATATATTTTCTATAGGCAGTAAAAATTGTCTACAATGGCCTCCCATTATTGAGGAGAAAAAAGGTTGTCTTTGATAGAAGATGGACATCTTGGACAGTGTCATTCTAATATGAAAAAATACAAGGGGGAAAGTCGGAAGTGATTGTTTATACAAGTGAAAGTCTTGGATAGGTGGCTGTAAGAGCAGGTTCAAATGTCTCAGTGCTATGTCTGCATAATTAACAGAAAATCCCCGAAAAGTGTGGTACCAGGTATTATTCTTTATGCAGTATCATTTAATTTACAAGAATGTAGAAAAAATATGCAGGTTTCATAAAACACATTTACTGTTTTTATATTGCTAAAGAATATTTTGTTGTCTCCTCAGGCCTATGGGAGGTAATACCAGCAGTGGACAGCCGAAATTTCAAGGTAAGAAAATTTTACATCATTAGCTCAAAAGTTATTGATGTATGGAGATTATTATTATGAGAGAGATAAAATTCAACCTTTACATTTATAATAAATAGACAAAGATGGATTGATGTTATACTGCAGCTGCTTCGTATTAACTCCTTTGACCCTCAGGGTCAGTTCGTGCGTTACCGGGCAGTTTTGGATCCCCAGGAACAAAGAGTAGTGCTAGATTTAGTGGTCAGTTGTATATGATTAGACCCAGTTTGTAAATACTACTTACTATTTCTAAAAAGAAAAGATTTCTTTGTACAGGAAAAATATTGCTGAATGTGAATCTGGAATTAGTTTTATGTAGTTCATCTTATAGAAGCAGTGTGCCAAATACATCCCATGATGAACAGCTTTCGTCATCATGGTCCTCGTGCTTTGCAAGGCATGTCGCACCGTGTATGTCATAGCAGCATCTTGCCTCCTTTTCTGTATAACAAGAAGTGACAAATGGCAAATGTCATGAAGGGGTTAAATAGATCAGTTGTCCTCATTTATCTTGCTCAATTCATGTAGCCAATTTTATTTTCAAAGATGTCAGAGGGGGCTGTCGCGGCCTAGAGGTTACGGTGTTCGCCTTTCATTCAAAGGTCCTGCTTTCGAATCCGGGTAGCGATGGAAATGTTTTTCTCTCTAAAATTGTCTCCTTTCACTTCCTTTTTTGCTCTCTAGCAATGTTCTGTCATCTGCTTCCGTCTTCACTTTCTTCCCCCACCCTCCTTTTCCCCCTTCTCTGGGCTTCTGACTCTTTCTGCAGCCTCTCAACTTCAACTGCTACTCCTTGGCTTCTTCTAACTGCTGTCTTTCAGCCATGCCCCTGATCTTCTGGTAGGAAAGATCTACACCTAGCTTTCTATCTGGAGGTCCCATGAGCAAGTTGCTCATGTTAAAGATCCCTTGCTGGTCTAAAATCGATAAGAGTAGGCCTCGGCCACCACCTGCGCAAAATTAAAAATTTCCTACCAACTGAAAATGTTTGGTGTGTTCTGCGCGCTCATATGACCTTATGCAGTTGTGAGCGCCGTAAAACACTTACCAAAAAAAAAATGTCAGAGTGGTGGTCATTCTGCTGGTACAGAACGTAAAAAATGCAAATGCTGTGAACTTGATGAAATATTTTTTAAAGAACATTGTTGATACGATGTGTCCTGATGGTTGGAGGTTCTGAGCCCTCTGCTATTTCACTTTCTCGTCTCTCTTTTTCCCAGCATTGAATGATATACTTAACATGTCAATGTACCTCTCTTATCCTCCATTGACTCAGATTTTGGTAATTTTTCTCTTTATAGAAGTTTTACGTCCCCATAAACATCGACACTTTTAGATCATTTAGGAGGCAGGCTGTTCCTGCTTGCCAGGACCTACTCAGGCTAAGAGGGATACAATGTCCCAGAAGGAAGACAGAGATACTTGATAGAAATGATCCCCACATTAAAATCGAACCCTTGTTTTTTGCATGTAGTGGCAAAGTACAAAACCACAACACCACTGATGCCGATATGACTCAAAGACTCCCCTAATAATAAATGAATGAAATGAAATTTGTAATCAGATACTTTAGTTCTTCAGTGCTAGAACATTTTAAAATGACAAGAAGTCTGGATTTTTTTTTTTAGGGGAAAAAAAAAGCAAAGTTTTCTGACATGGTTAAAACTTTTAGACCCAGGAGTGTCTACAAGTAAGTATGAATTCAAACAAACATACTATCAAACAAACAATTGGGCGTGCCTCTTTGATTCAGTATTCCTACCACTACAACATTCTGCTGATGTTCTTTTCTCAAACAGGGGTGAAGATCAGCTCAGATTTGGATACTGATACTGAGGTGGATGCTGGCATTTTCGGAAGCAGCAAGAGGCCTGAAGATGACTTTGACTTTTATGACTGATTCATTAAATTGTATTGACAAGTAGAACAGTTGATTGAGACCAAGGTTCTCCGACATGCTTAAAACATTCCATTACAACTTTCAAGTCTTTTCTTTTGTTCCCTATTAAAAAATCCGTCCACATAGTTTTAGCTTTGCAGATGTTCAACATCTCTAATGTATGCTTATGTGAATTTTGATTTGGAAAAAGCTGTTTGAATTAATAAAAGGTTTTGTAAAAATATTTTTGTGTTCATATCTATTTGTTAAGTCAATGTGTGGTTCAGTATTATAATTTTGTGCTTATTTAGATAAATAAGAAACTGTGCAGCATGATATTTTATTAGAATGGCTTTGGAATAAAATTTGAGGATTTAAATACTTAGCCTACAAAGTTTGTGTCATCCTTGAAGGCATGTTTCAGAAGTTTAATATCATGTGGAGGTCCAATAAAGAGTAATGATTTCAAGTTCTTGAATGTCCAAGACAACATATGTCAAAAGTTGGTAGCTTATTTATTAAACATTTTTGTTGATATGAAGATGAACTTTCTGAGCAATTCATTTCCACAGCGCCATGAAGTTGTTACTTAATGTAGATAGTTTTTACATTTTTGTGGAAATCAGACAACGAAGGATCCTGACTTCATGTTCACAAAATGAGTCCATGGTCACAAGACTATTTACAATTTTGTTCCCATTCTTTTACTAGCAAAAGAAATTGAATGCACTTCGAGTTTCAATACTTTTATTCACCCTCTAAGTGAGCACAAGCTGAGACAATATCATCACAAGGCAAACTGTAGCACAGATAAAACTTTCATAAATTCTGCTGGGACAAACATTTAATTTTCTGATGCAAGACTGAAGATTGTCCACTCAACGCCAAGGCTTTGACTTAATTCAAGTTCCAATGAGGTTAAAAATTACAACAAGAAATACATCAACCAACAATGAGTATTTATCTCATACTCATACAGTGAAAAGACATTGGTGATTTAGTTTTAGATATTTCTTTAACATTGGGCATACAAGTTAATCACAAAGGAACATATAAAATACATATTCATTGCATTCAACAGAAAAGATAATAATTATCAGAAATTTTTAAAAAGTAATAAATTGTGAAGAACTGGTAAGTACAAAGTATTACCAACAAGTCTGCCAATAAATGATTCAAACTGTAAACATTCGCTATGATTTAATCAATACTGACCATATAAGCATTATTTCTGTCCATATAAATATCATGTATACAGTCGAACCTGCCCTGACGGCCACCTCTATAAGACGGCCACCTGTACAAACGGTCACTTTCCATTTCCCCCCTTGCGTTTTCTCTATATAATTTAACTGTGTAAAACGGCCACCTGTCCAACGCAGCCGCGGCCACCATAATTTAACACACAACACCTATCATACTAAGCAAAAACACCTGTCTTAGACGGCCACCTTAGAGACTCCATTGCGTTTTGTCATAAATTGTGCACTGGCCCCTGGCGTTGTGGGCGAGCTGTCATAATTCAATCACCTGTCTTTGGTGTTAGGTAGTCCCTCCAACCGATCATGTTGCGTAGACCCCTCCCACTGTTGACCAATAGCTACCAATTTTCAGCTGCTGGTGAGGTTAGCGAGTGATCCCTCATAACCCATAAGCCCCGCCCAGAACTCATACACACATCGTAAGTGAGATGAGTGGTCACTGTTTATCCAGTCTGTAACAAAGTAACAAAGGGCGTCAACATGAACTTGTGACAGAAGCGTCGCTCGTTCTGCGAGTGGTGGCGACCCGTGTGTTTGTTTTAACATGGCACTCCATTTCTGATACATTTCGTTTTATTGTCACCCTTGTGCAAAATCAACAACAAAATAAAAATTACAAACGAAATACAAACCAACAACAACAACAACAAAAACAACAAAAATAACAACAATGGGGCTACTTTCGATTGGGACCTCAGATGGGAATGATTTGTTTTCTTCATCTTGATCAGTCCTGCCTAAGACGGCCACCTGTCTTATACGGCCATTTTCCTCCATGACAATGGGTGGCCGTCTTACACAGGTTTGACTGTATTTTAAATGCAAATTTCGGCTTAAAATTTTATCTTTGAAAACACTTTGATTAAACTGATGACACATGTTGGGTGAGGTCCTCAGCTGCTTTACGAAACCTTCAACACTTCACACTAGCATTTTAATCTGTTCAAGCTTGAGAGCATTTAAGTTTTTCAGTATATTTATTTTAATGAAATAATAACGCACCTATCTGTTCAAAAGGTAGGTCAACCGTTACATTGCATTATGAACACTTGTTCTACCTTACCAAGATATAATCCATTTGACAGAAGGAACTACATTATACTAGAAAATAATAATTCAAACACATATGGATGCATACTCACAAATTGTCAACATCAATCCAAAAGCGCCAAGTCATTTTTTTTACGTTTTGAGAAAATCAAAGAGAATGCCAAATCAGTTCCATTACTTGGGCAAATTATTTTTTCAATTAAGAGTAGGAGGGAAATAATGATACAGAATAAAACTACATTTTAAGATGCTCCTTGTTGTCATTATTTGAATAATGGGTTGATCTGGAAACCCGAAAAAATTGATTTACGTCATTGTGGCATGATGCTGATAATATACCTATAAGATGATACTCCACATGAACTGGATTTGTGAGACTCACTCAAACATTATCAAACAGTGGCAAGAATTCGGTACATATATTGGCAATGGAAGAGACACAACCTACCACAACAGAGCTATGAGCACCAATCATTTCTGTGCACTCACTGCAACTGATGTTTTCTGGTCCACAGTAGCTGAATTAGCCAGATACACCATCGTTTCAGACAAAAAATTGAAGACCAAAACAACAAAAACACAATTGTCTGTTGTTATGGAACAGTGTCTTTAAAGTGAGGGGAAACTCTTTCCTTGAGTATTGTTCTAGTTCATTAAAAAAATGAGCTCAATTATGTAAATGTGCCAAAACTCTAAATGTTATTCATGTAAAAATTAGGAATTAGGGTTATGGCATCAGTAGGCTAGTGATTAGGCACTGAACTCGCAACTGTAAAGGGCCTATTACACGTACAGGCCGACCGGACAGGTTTCTGGGCCATACGGCCAATCGTAACATGTAATAAGAAATGCAGCTCAAACCGTAGGTGAACATCCGGCGAATGGCCGGCCGGCCGGATGAAAAACCCCCACAGCCGCTGCCTGTGAATTTGACGTCCGGCCATCCAGCCTTCGAAGTTTGCTGCGCTGGGGACAACTGAAGTAAAATCATGTCGTAGATAAAAAATAATACCTGATTCAGAATCAGGGTATCAAAATTAGGGTAATGGCTGCAGAGTGACTCGTTTCATTTTGTATTTAAGGATTTTCCATTCCAGCACATTTTTATGTTTTGTGCGTCATGGGGCACACACGTGTGTGAAGTTTCACCCAGACTAGGCCTAGTGTGTAGAATACGTTGCTCGCAAGGTGCGGCCGCCTTCAGGTCGATTGTGGTGTGTAACAAAAAACCAAGTTTCCTCGATTTCGTCTGGCCGTACGGCCTGCCTACGGTCAAAAACCTGTCCGGTTGGCCTGTACATGTAATAGGCTCTTAAGGTTGTGGGTCAAAATCCTGGTCAGGGCAACATTTTGTGTCCTTGGGCATTATCATTATTAAAACAAAAACTATAATCATTATTGTTGTTGTTGCTGATAGTGATCCAGAAGCTTACGGGGCATCTGCTTTTGACCCAAGGTTTTGTCAGTTTACACTGATAATTCAATTACATTTGGCAACTCTTCTGCTTAAAGTGTACTTTAGTAACAGGATTTTTGCTGAACTTCAGCCAACCACTGGGTCATGTGTATTTTGTCCCCTTTAAACTTTGGAAAGCAAACACGGATATTTTCAAGGTCCATGGAAACTTAGGTCCACTGACAACCAACAGATTTTTAAATGAAAACTCTTGCAAAAGTTTTGAAAATAATACTTCTGTGACCATTAGATGGAACATATTCACTACCCATGTTGAATTTTGAATGTGACCATATACACATGTGTATGTGTGTGTGAGAACATCAGACAAAAAGTGCAAGTGCAAATGGTGGTGCATGTAGCTTTGAAAATGTACATGTTTGCTCTTTTAGCATGAATTGTTTATGCTTTGTATATATGTGTCCATTTGGATGTGTGCATGTATGTCTAGATGAGGGATTTCTTGGTTTTATACAACTGTAAGGTGAAATTTGAAAAGGGCCGATATTATCATTATTGCTGTAAGTATTATTATCCTTACCATTGTTCTTTTGCACTGAAGCAAAAGAAACAGCTGTCAGAAACAAAATGTTTGAGTGTAAATGTGAAGAACATCAGCAATTAAGGGATGAATGCATGCAGCCAATGGCAATGCTATTAAGAAGTGGATTTAAGTGCTGGTTTGACAAGCAGGAAAGGAGTTTGTGAATATTTTAAACAATGTAATGAGTATTTTGGGAATTTTTTTCCTTCCTATCTTAGATTGGAAGGAAGGGGTGGGGAGAAGGGGTTAAGAAAGCTTTTTTCACAACATGGGGAGAGACTTGAATGTCCATCAAGGGCAAAAAAATCTGCTTATTTACAAGGCTTTTTTGTGTATGTTATAATCTTAGGAAAAAAAACAATGATACGTTCAATCACGTAACTTCTTCTAGAGTCAGTTTTCTGTTTTTTCTGTAGCTGTCAATGTTCTCCAAATCTGAGGGCCCCTCATCGTCATCATCAATCTCACCCTGGAACATGTGCTGTAGTAGCACTTCAACCTTTTTGCGACCTGGAGGAGAAATAGAAAAAAAAGCAGCCTTTATTTTAACAGAGTCTTTGTTGTAGATGCAGATCCCCGTACCCACCTAATTGTTCCATCATTCTCTGTGCCTAGAGAAAATTTCTCTCTTCATAAAAGTTTAAAAGGTGGAACAGTTTGCAAGTGTAATGGGTAAACTCCCTAGACCACAATACTGTTACCATTATTTTTCAACAACATTTCAATACAAATGAACAGTTTGGCTACGCTAATGTTATATTAACATAATACAAAGAGAATCTTACAGATGGACTGTTAGAACAACAATGCTTTTGCTCCTCCTTGGATCCTTCCTAAAGCCCAATGAAAACCAGATTTCTTCTTTTTTTTTTCTACATTCCATGGCTAGCTTTCAGGGGTAGTCTATTGTAGGGATAACTTACACCCCAGCAAATTTTTATGAGTAAAGGCTCCTTGCCTTTAAGGCCACCTCGCACTTCTTTTAGGTTTTCTTTGTTGTTAAAACCAAGCAGAATTTATTTAGTTTTTAATTCAATTTTGTACAGCCAGGCTTGGTTTTATTTCAACTTCTACAAAAACCTGTCTTTATTATAAAAATACTTAGTGTGCATGTGTACGTAGGACTTCTGAGTGTTTTGTCTTTATCAAAGAAAGACTTGGTGCTTTATCTTCTCTACCATGAGCATCAAGAACCAAGAGAAAAGTTTCCACTAGCACTGCCATGGAAGCCTAGGACCTTCCCTCTCAGATAATGAATCCCCGTAAGAAATTTCTTTGACTTTGAGGTGGAAAAAGTACAAAGAAAGTTTACTTTTTTTCTTCAGGTGAAACTTCAAGCCTTTCTCTTTGGATAGATCAGGAATGCTGTCTGTGTCACTGTCGTCTCCCTGGTCCTCTCCGTCACCTTCTCCGCCCCCTTCCACATCAGTCTCGGGCAAAACCTCCTCATCTACCAGCTCTATCTTATCACCTGATGGCCCTTGAATGGATGCCGAACGAGGTTTCCTGTGTATTCAAGAAAAGAAAAGTCAAGCAAGCATGTTGACAAAAAAATGAAATGATAAGGTGTTGGAGGACGATGTTGATGGGTATTATTAATTGCAAAATAAATTTCTTGAGAATAACTTAAAAATTTTTTTTAACTTTTTCCCTTTTGTTTTGGAGGCTGCAGTTTTTTACCGCACTAACTATCATGGTGTTTCTCCGTTAGTGTCTTTTTTCAGACAAAACAAAGGAACTGTTGCCTTACTTCTAGTTGATTTTTATCACTAGTCATTAAATTACATTTAATTGGAAATTCTCAGAAAAATAAAACCAAAAAACTAAATGAGACAGCTACAGTTGCTTTTTTTTTTTGGCTGGAACATCCTAGTTAATAGTACAGTCCATGCCGGCTTTAAGTACGGTCATCGGGAGAAAGCTTAAGCGTGCTTAAAGCCGAAGCGTGCTTAAGTGCGAAGTAGACATAATCCAGAGATTTTCATGTAGAGAATTCCCAGTGCTATTTCCCTTTGTTTGTAAGTAGGCCTATAGCGGTCCCGCAAAAGTGTGCACTGTTATTTAGACACCCACCATGGTAGTTTTTGTTTGCTTGTTTGTTTTTGTTTTGTGGTCGCATGGGAAATGAAAACTTAATTTAGACGGCCAGTCACGATACAGCACACTAGGCCTACTGTAACACACTGCCTGTGCGTACTACTGCCCGCTGTGCCACTCATACCACCGCCTTCATCCCACCTCGCGCATGATACACAATCAGGATTAATGGGTAGTGAGGGTCAAAGGTGAAATCACAGCCAGCCTCCCTTTCTCATCTCCCCGACTCTCTTTTTTTGGGGGGATCGTGTGTAGCTTTGCCCTAGGCCTAGGCTAGATCCTATGTCCGCGCGAACGGCTGTGTGTATATCTCTGCCTTCCTCTCCGCCTGTGCGGGTGTGTGTGTCCATCACTTGCATTCTTCGTGTTTCTCTTGACACACTCCACTGTTGCAGTGTAAACTGTGTTCGAACTTCGATGGGTCATCATGAAAATATTGACTGTCTTGTAAATGAAGCGTGCTTGAAGCCGAAGTTACCGTGCTTATAGGCGTGTAATTTATATAGCAAAAATTCGGTAAGAGCCGTTTAGCGTGCTTGAGTCCGAAACGTGCTTAAGGCCGGCATGCTTATAGCCGGCACGGGTTGTAATAGACCAACAGATAAGATAGTACAGATATGGACAATGTATAAGATAAATATACCGAGTGATATTCAAAATTGCCTGTGCACATTTTTTTACCCAACGTTTTAACAATTCTCCTGCCAAACAGTGGCCCAAGTGAATTTTAAATACTTTAATATCTGGGGAGTTGCGAAGACCAATTAGAAGTAATCATTAGTATGATGAGAAGCAACACCTTTTACTTTTACCTAAAAAATTGAGAAACTAAAATAATAACGTTTTAATCTATCCTTTCTCTTGTGTAGAAAAGGTTAAATGTTTTAAATGAGTGAGACAGTAGAGAGGTCAATTATGAAATAATAGAAATATTACAATAAGGAACAGCTGTGTAGATCTGTGCCACTTAAGGTCATGTGTTGTTGCACTGCCACTCACTATGGTATACAACGTAGTTGTGACCATTAACTGGAAGTATTTTATAAACATAGCTAAGAAAAAAGAAATGACTTTACTCATTCAGCACAAATCTCTCAAAACGAAAGTGAACTAAAACTATATGACAAGTTTGACTTTTGGATCATTTGACTGTAATCGGAGAGGCTTTGATGAGTTCTGCAGTCTTTTTTTTTCTTGTACCCCATCTGGAGCGCCAGGGGTAAGTGGCTGTAAGATCTTAATATCACAGTGCTGTAGTTTTAAAGTACATTGCTGTTTTATCTACATAGAATGTACTTGTTCCTTGCTTAACAGGCAGCTACATGCCATTTTGGAAGGCACTCTTAAATATTTATACTGACTAGAGTGGCTTCAGTTTGAGGTAGGAATTGATTTTGAATTTTGCTCAGACAGTGGCCCAGAAGGTCTAATTTTTCCAATTTTAGTACCACCAAGGGATCTTAAACATGCAAAACTTCAACACTGGACCTCCAAGATGTTTCATTCATATCTGCCAAGACTAGCTGTTTAATCTTATCTACCTCAGGTATAGAAAACATGAGAGAATAAAAAAGTCAACACTGGTGAGGATTGAACTCCAGATCTCCAGATTGACAGGTGAGCACCATACCTGTTGAGCTACTGAACTAAGCAGCCGTGGGTCAATTATGCAGGACAAGTTACAAAATAAGAAAAAATAAACAAATAGTCAAAATAAGGGAGAACCAAAGATATGACTGTTGGTTGATTTGCATAATCCCTAAAAACCTCTTCAGACTTTTGTGGAAAGAGAACTGTGGCTGGGATAAAAACACAGATGGGCGGTAATTTGTATAACAAACAAATTCTGGATCACAATAGAAAAGGTGTTAATGGATTTGGAGGAGGGGGTAGGGGAATAAGCTTCATAGATGATGATAACCCTCTTCCTTTTTAGTACTCACATTCCAATGCCAAGACCCAGCTCCTTGATTTTGGCTTCCACCAATGACTCCAGTTTTGGCACAGTTTGCAAAGTGTACTCCAAAATGAATGCTTCCAGAATGAAAGCTATGAAGATGCTGAAAGTAAAAAAGCAAGACAAATTTGTGGCAAATTCCCATTACATTTATAAAATTAAGATAATTTCTAATTTATTATAACATACTGTGGTTAAAGAAAAAAACAGCAAAAGCCACAAAATAATTTGTAGAAAAATTTGTAAATATCTCCATGATAAAGTTAATTTAAAAAATCCTATTTCCTAAAAGAGAGTCATAAAATGAAGATACAATGATTCACAAAAACTTTTGACTTAGGACAATCCATCCCCCCCCCAACCCCACCCCTCCACCCATTTATTTAAAGTGGGATGAAGGGATATGTTGTGTGTTTCATGCCCCTTTCATTACAGTGTGGTTCTCTAAGACTCTTAGTAAGAGATTGGAAATGTGACTTAATCTTTTCTTGTAAAAACATTTTAACGACAACAAATATAAGAGGCTATGTGTGGTCAACCCTTCTATACAGTGGTGAATGCCAGATAATTACCACAGACAGATAAGATAAACTGAAAGCAACAACAATGCGGCTTCTCAATAGACTGTTAAAAATTTCATGAAAAGAAAAGGTTTCAAATGAGACACTTCTAAAAGAAGTATGAGTGAGCCGCTCACTAATTAAACACAATTACAAATAGATCAATTCAATTTCTGGGACACTTGAATCAACATTAAGGTCTTGTGATCTCACTGGAAAAAATAGAAGGCAAAAGTGGCAGAGGTTAACTAAGAACAACTTACTTAGTGAACTTGAGCAGACGGGTGACACGGAAAGACCAGAATAATATATATAGGTTTTCAATGAGCATCCAATAAATGAGTGGTGAACCATGATTGCTGATGTTTATTTCAGATCTAGCACTCGATGATGATGATGATAGGACCAAGCCAAGTGAATAAGGAGATTTAAAAAACTCCCCAAACAACATAAGTTCAAATATAATTATAAAATGACACTTCTTGGTATGGGTGGTCAGCACCACAGTCCTGTATTACTTCATTGAGCTGATGTTACACCCAAAGCAGTTTGATGTTAAATATTTCATGGGAAACTGCACAAAGCTTTTTAGTTGAGCTTAGTGCCACAATATGAACTAATTTGTAAATATTACTGATAAGAGAAGAATGTTTAATCTCCCCATCACAGGAAAACTTACTTTAAAACTACAACGACGCAGCATAAATGAAATGCGAAGAAGTAAAGTCTGGCCACTTTACTCGTGACAAGGACGAATCCTGAAGTAATGATTGCAGAATGTTAAGGAAAACACAAGCGATTAGTAATAGATGCTTTGTCTTACCCACTTCATAGAATGGTTCCTTTAAAACAACGAACATCATATTTGAGTCTTGCAACTCAATTAATACTTTTCTTCTCTTTACATTGAATCTTCACATCAACATAATGTTTTCATAAGCACTGTGATGATGGTAATTAAAGCAGGAAGTGAATGCATTATGTATGAAAAGTATTAGACAGAAATGGGACTGCCGAAGATTGAGTACGGGCTGAGGACTGGCATAATTTTTTTTTAAAGGCAGAATAAAAGACGAGGATAAAAGAAGGACAGTAAATAAGAAAACTGTGCTGAATGACCAATCAGTTCATGTAGAATAAAAACTTTTATTTCATCAATCTGTCAAGCAAATGAATAAACAAATCAAGATGTGTACAGAGCTCTTGGAAATCCTACCAATGTATTCTCTTGACCCAATAGATCGACTGAGAGATTGAGAGATGGAAAGAAAGAGAAGGAAATTCTATTAATGTATTCTACTGACCTTATATTCCCTACACATACGGGGAGAGAGAAAGAGAGAGAGAGAGAGAGAGAGAGAGAGAGAGAGAGAGAGAGAGAGAGAGAAACACAGAGACAGAGAGAGACAGAGAGAGAGACAGTGACAGAGAGGGGGGAGAGAAAGAAAGACAGAGAGAGAAAGCGAGAGAGGGAGAGAGAGAGAGAGAGAGAGAGAGAGAGAGAGAGAGAGAGAGAGAGAGAGAGAGAAAGGGGGGCAGGGAGAGAGAGAGGGGCAGGGAGAGAGAGAGAGAGAGAGAGAGAGAGAGAGAGAGAGAGAGAGAGAGAGAGAGAGAGAGAGAGAGAGAGACAGAGAGAGAGAGAGAGAGAGAGAGAGAGAGAGATTGAACAGAAATTTGAGTTTGAAATTAAAGAGAAACTCCTCAACACAATAATGATCACTTATTGAGCTGGGAAAACAGAAATATAATATAAAGAGAATGAATAAATGTAAACCGAGCAGGGCTAAGCACTTTCAGTAAAGGATATCATGCCACTGATTGACAACGGACAACTCAAACATGACAACCATTGACTGAACGATGTCATTGAAGTTGTTGTTGCAGTAGTGAGCCTTGTAGAACAGTGAATTGTTCAGTTTGACATTGCCACAGAACAGCATCTTGTTTGTTCCATGACTCCCAATGTATTGCTCATCATATCCATAGTAGTGAATGTAGCCACTGAAGAGTTCCATGCCGATGATAGCAAAGAAGTAGTAGAAGACCTGGAGAGTTTCAGCAGATGATTATTCCTATGATTCCATCTGTCTAATAGCATTAATATTAATAATTGCACCCTGTTTTTAGCTTTTAATGAACAGAAAGAACATATTTTTACAATTTATTAAGATTTTATGGCACTTGCAACACAATAAGGTTATATAAGTACTGAAGATTAGAGATGTAACACAGAGAAACAAACACATGAAATGAAGAAGGAGAAATAGGACGATAGATGTTTGATAGGAAAGAAGGAGCAAACCACACCAGAGACCCAAAAAGAATGTACATATATTGGAACATTAAGAGGGAACACCATAGGACAACTGACATCTTAAATTGTCATGTCTTAGGGAACAAATTTATGGGTGGACATTTGCCCATTTTTTCCCTTCTTGTAAGAGAGATGGAACTGAAAATAAAATGATCCCTTCATTTAAGACATGATTGAAGGAAAAAAAACCATAGTAATTTTGTGTAGGTTTTCCAAACACAGCAGTACTTACAAAAATGACTCCTCCGTAAGTGACAATGGATGGTCCAATGTTGACCAGAGTCTGTAGGATGACTTTGAATCTAAGAGGATAAAAATAGACAGTTCAGCTCTTTTCATCAAACAAGATTATACTTTTTGGACACTGTTAAAAAATGTACCGCACAGCAAACATTATCAAGGTTTTCATATTAGAGAGTTTGAGGTTTCATTTAAAAAAGTTAAATTGACAAAAGAGAGCAGACAGTGAGGCATAGTTTATTCATTAACCCTCATCTTGTAGCTACTTTTCTGCATACATAGCACATATTGCATTGTTAAGGGTCTAAATTTAGGAGTATTTCATCAGGAACTCAAGTGAATTGCCAAGAAGGGAAATCAAATTAATCTATTGTAGTGGTTAATATACAATTTGAATCAGTAATACACTCAAATATCTGTTTCTATCTTTTGCAACCTAATCCTTTTAAACATATTTAGGGTTCTCAAGTGAGGCATTAGCTTAATACCAGAGCTTTGAAGAACAATTGAACTGGGAAAAAAATGCAGCAAAACAA
Source organism: Aplysia californica (assembly GCF_000002075.1). Taxonomy (NCBI): domain Eukaryota; kingdom Metazoa; phylum Mollusca; class Gastropoda; order Aplysiida; family Aplysiidae; genus Aplysia; species Aplysia californica. Next base: position 184,080 of record NW_004797825.1, read on the forward strand.
AGAGCAATAATAACTTTAAAAATTACCTTTTAATGCTACCAAAGATTTTGACAAGTCTCATCACCCTGAGCACAAGCAGGACATCCAGAGTGCTGATCTCTTCATTTGCTGTGAACAAAAAAAACATTTTAACGTACGTGTTTTCACGCCCCCATCTACACAATTTAGATCATTAAAGAGGTCAGCCTCTGACTCTGTCTGTCAGGGCCAACCCAGGCTGAGAGGAATACAACATCCCAAAGGAAAGACTAAGATACTCAAAAAAATTCTCCCCAAAAGGGAATCAAACTTGGATCCCCTGAGTGTCACAGCACAGAACCTGACTGTTACAGGACATTAGCTGGCCATTTACTGTTAAAGAAAAGAGAAATAAGTAAAATGTATTAGTTACATACTTTAAATATGACATATTAAAAGAAAATAGTGTTCCCGTCTTTGTAAGAATCGACTGTATAAAATCTATTCTCATATCTTGTTCTTTTGTTCTAAAGAAGTGAGTTTTACTGTATATGACACTTAAGTCCACAGCTAATTGTTTAGAGCTGAACTTACCTGAGAAAAGAAGAAAATCTAAGAAACAAAGAGAATACCTCTCATCATTCATACCTTTTTCTGTGGCTTTTTCAATGATAGATGCCATAAGAGCAGATCCAATGACGAGGAAGTCAAATCTGAAAAGTCAAAATTTGGTATTCTTTATATATCTCAGTTCGTGGATGAGGCCATTAATATAACTCGCGGCAATAAATCAGGTACACGCAAGTAACGATAACACAATTACAAAGACTACTTACATGCAGGAAAATTCAACAGATAACCAGGAAACTTAAGGCATAACAAAGGAAAGACTTTCAGAGAGAATGCATCAACCATTTTTGGACATTCCTTTCATCAGCTTATAGCAGTTTTGGACTCTGTGATGTTTGGTTGATAAAAAGTTCAACCTAATAATTCAAAAACTGTAACTAAAATATTTTTTTTAATGAGCATATAGAGAGCGCCTATTTATTAGAGAAAAAAATTCACTGAGTAGAAACGTGTACTGTAATAATTTCTAAGAAGAATTATTGACTCACATGTTCCAAAATCGTAAGAAGAATTCTTTAGCGCCAAACACATACAGCTTGCAGAGGATCTCCACAGTAAAAATTGAGAGGAAAAACCAGTCGGCAACATCCAAATCAATGGCAATAAAAACCGCGTTAATGACAATCAGGAAGTCAAACAAGTATCGGAATGCTCTGTGAAGAGAAGAATAAGTGTACATGTTACTTTTATATATCTTTACATGCTAAAAGGACATAGATGAAAAGAAATTAAAACTAATCAGATAAAAAGGAAATGCAATGAAAGCATTAAAACCAGATTGATAGACAAAGAGACAGGGAAGGAAGAAAGAGTAAAAGCTGAGTTGAAAACTGAAATGTGAAAGAGAATGTGATGAAAATGCACTATGCTTTTGCTGTTTTGGAGAGATATTTATTCCTACTCAAAGTTTTGCCAATGGGAAGACAATCTATACAGGTTATATAAAACAACATGACCTACTCTCATTTGTAAAGGACATGCTTCACAGGTTTAGTAAAGAATTCGATGGTATTTAAAAACAGCTGCTCAAGACCGCTGATAAAAAAGGCTTAAAAATGATTACTCATCACTTATATACCAAATACCTTCCATTTAACTTCATGAAACAAGAACACTCAAATAGATACATAAGTAATTTACATATAAATACACTCACATGTGTTAACACCCCCCCCCTCCCCCCCCCCCACCTGCCCCAATCTTATCACATCTCTCTCAGCCTTCTTTTTTTACGAAAATACTCAAACATACCACACTCCTCGCTCCCCTCTTCCCTGTCTCTTCTTCCCTCAGGAAAGCATACATATGCGCTGCTCCTTCTCTCTCTCTCTCTCTCCCTCTCTCTCTCTCTCTCTCACTCTCTCTCTCTCTCTCTCTCTCCCTCCCTCCCTCCCTCCCTCCCTCAGTCCTTCCCTCCATTCCTCCGTTCCTTACTTGTGTCTGACGAATCGCTTGAAAAGCTCACTGTAGCGATGGTTATACACATCGGGGAAATACTTCTCAAACAAAGTCTGTCTGTCCTTCACCTCGGACAAAGGCAGATGTAGCAGGTCTGACAAATGAAGAAAGTCTTTCTTGTCTGTTGAAAAATTAAAATTCATTTTGGACATGAGTCATTTCAGAGCATGTGCAATTAATCTCATTTACAATCTTTTAAATACCAAAAAAAAAAGAGATCACATTATAAATTATTGTGATATCTGTGATCGTTTGCACAGCACTTTACATTGAGCATGAATTTACAGAACACGAAAGGATATGCAGGATAACTGATTTCCTGCTTGCGACTAGACTCACTGAAAACCAGAATATAAGCAGGTTTACATTGAGTTGAAAGAAAAAATAAAGTGATATAGAGAAAAAAAGAAGAGGTCCTGTATTCCAGTAAACACAAAATATTTGAGACGAAACAGCTTATTTTGTAATTATATTGATGTATCAGTATTGACTTGATTGTCAGATGAAAAGTTTTATCAATGTTCAATCATTTTATTTTATTTCCGTCAGCCCATGGAGTCATTTGGAGTTCTCATACCTTTCAGACTGCTTTCATTTACTCAAAGCTTTCAAATCTTTGAAAAAAAAATTCACGCTGAAACATTGAGAAATCTTTTTTTGTCCACAATATTATATGCTTCTTTTTTTTAGTTCCTTTTCAAACTGTGTGTGAATACAGTGGAACTTGCACAACACTGTACAGCAAGGAGCAAAATTCACTGCAAACTGACGAATTAGACACTCATTTCATTATTCACTTTAGTGTCATAGTTGACTACATGAATGGCTTCTTTCTTCAGACAAATAACTGAAAGTGTCAGACAGTCTTACAGTCTTACCAAGAACGTTTTTGTTTCCTGTGTCCAAAATTTTCATCAGAAGATCAGTGTGAGCGGCAGATTTATTAGGCAGTAATAGACCCATGAGTTGCTTCCATCGGGAATGTGTGATCACATGTTCATCATGTCTTGATACTTTCAAGATGTCAAAAGCCTTTGCAAGTTGCTTTCGCTTTGTGAATACAGCTGCTCTGATTTCATTCTGAAGAAAGAATTTAATGAAGATCATTTTATCTATTACATATGTAACAGGACAAAAGAAGTAATTGATTATACATCATGGGAGAGAATAATTGAGGCTCTCGGATTCAGGTTCCAGGCAATCAGTAAATGATCTGAACGTTCCAAGAAAAAAATGAGGAAAGCAGAAAAAAACACCAAACATTTCTATTCTCTTTCCTTATATACACAAACTGTTGTTGAAGTTTAGTTTTATTTCTCAAACAAAGGTTTCCTTGCATCAATTTTTACTCCTCCACTTCATATAAGAGATAAACTTTTCCTAAAAATTGTATCCTTCGAATAATTATGTAGGCGAGGCCACTCGTGTTATTAAGGATGTTTAGTTTCACATCTCAAAAAAGATTACTATATATCTTATAGTGTACAAACTTAGCTGGCACAAAAAAACCCAACACTTTTAATCTTAAGTTCTGTGACAGAGCATAAGTCTTTGCATTGTGTGCGGAGTTAATATTACACAAGAAATAAAACGATATGTTGATAACAATATAGTCATCATTATATTCATTTTTAAAACTGTAGAAAAGAGACAAATTCAGACACTTCTTGCATCTCCTGTAAAATAAACATTCTGGGGGTAGGTCACTTTGTCACTGCTGCTACTGATACATGAAGACAGCTTGTGACAAGAGTTCCACACAAGAGTAACATGAACAGTTGGGTTTGTTTTTTTTTTTTTTTGGGGGGGGGGGGGGCAGAGTCAATACTAGTACTGTTCAATCACAGCAAAATTTGTGTTTACAACAGTAACATCAGAAATATATATAGGGCATGTGAGATTCTTTATAAACACAAGCTCTTAATAGTCGACAACCAAATCGTAATAACTTACCTTGAGATTTTTCTTGTAATTATTGTAGATTGTGGCAAGGACAATACTCATGAAAATGTACAAGCATAAGATCAAATATATCAAAAAGAAGATGAAGAACCATTTGCTGTAGTCATAGGCTGGCATCCTGGGAATACAAAAAAAAAAAAGAGTCAGTCGCTATATTAAGAGTTGAAAAGAACAAACAAATCCAACATCAAATTATTTTTGTATCTGTCAACTCTCAAAATTTAAATTTTCAAATTAAACATGTATAATAAATTGAAACAGCTTTTAGATTACATCTAGATTAACTATCATTCCCCATTTGTTAACTTGCCAATAATCTCCACCTCCTCCTCCACTGCGCACAAAGAGTGAATCTACATAACAACAAAGGTCAATTTTGATATGTTGAACACGTTTTGTGAGTTATAAAATAACCAAAGCTTCTATGCTTTAATCGTTGAAATTGGCAAAGAAAGAATCTATCCCTAAAATAATGATTGAGCACACATAAAATATACCACTTGAAAACCCCCCCCAACAAAACAAAACAAAAAAACCGCAACCCATAAACAGAGATTACTTACATGACATCTGGGTTGTTGGCAGTGGTCACTAAGACGTACAAGTCCCAGATGCTATCAAAGTAGTTGCTAAAATAAGGAATTCCCGTTGGGTACTTCAGGCCTCTGTGAAGCATAACACAAAATGAAAATTAATAGGCTTCATCTTTGGCAATTTGTTCACAATATGACACAGAAGAAACTAGCTTCTTTCATTACTAAGTGGATTTTGATGTGATATTACTATAGTTGCAAGTTATTATGAATTTTCCAAAAGAATATTAAAATTGGAAGAAATCTCTTGCAAATAAAGTAAAAAGCCACAGAATCTTGACTACGAACAAGGCACTTCTATGAAGCAAAAATAATAATTCTACCTTTTTGCAAACAACTTCAGGGCCAGCAATCCAAACAGAAGTACACTCATCAGGAACAAAAACAGGACATTCATGATATCAGGAACAGTGCGTCGAATGTTGCGGAATGCTCTGCGAATCTGCAGAAAAAAATTAAGGAAACTTTACACGGGTACTACGTAATGTTAGCTCAGTAGTTTGATCTATCTACTTGGCTCTACTTCCTCTGCGATAATAATATGTGAGTAGAATAAATTGATGGCAGATCAGTGGAGAAAAAGATCATCATTAACGCTGATGATCTATTCTCTGTTCTGACATGGTAGTTTGATATTTAACGAAGTCAAGTGGTTAGGCCACCGAACTCATAATCCTGAGGTTGAGGGTTCTGGGGTTTAAGCCTCAAGCCCAACGTTGAGTCCTTGAGAAAGGCACTTTACACAAATTTTCCTCACTGCACCCAGGTAGGAATAGGTACCCAGCCATAAACATCAAAAGATCTTGTCAGTATTTAGTATTTAAGAGCCATTAAAGAATGGCAGCTTGTACTGTATGCTTCCCACGAAGTTGAAATTGTTTCAGAATGCTATCAGGTCTGCTGGGGTAATAATATAGATTGTAAAGTGCATACAGCTTGCCGTTGGGAAGGGATTTGTGCTATACAAATGCTATCTATTATTATCATTATCTTTGCTTCATCTATTGAGTTCTCCTGATCATGCAAATTCCATCAAATATTAAACAACACAACTGTGGGGGGGGGGGGGATCCCACTGAGCTGTACCTGCAGCAACAAATACTGATAAAGATCTGAATCATTAAATCACTCCTCAAATTATCCAAAACTAAATATTAAATGAAGCATGCTATGTGATAGCTGAGGTATAAAACTTTAAAGATAGGGTTGATAACTTTAAATCTTGTCCCTCATGTGCTTACCACTGTTGGAGATGTTGTACCTGCCTCTTACTCCTCCTCATTATTATCATCCCCTCCTCCTCCCCTTCCTTCCAAAATCAGCAGAACATACCCTATCTTTGTGATAAAGGAAACAAACCTGCTTTCCATCTGGGAAATTGACAATGAAAAGAGGACGCAGTGGTCTCGACCATCTCACTGGATGAGTATCTGGCGACATATTCTGCCATATGATGTAGCAGATCATATCTATGAGAGTCAGCTGAAAAAAAAGACTTTGATCAAATCTTCACCTTATTCATGTACATGTAGAGTTAAAATCAGGACCAACAGCTGATCTTTGACTTGGGTGGCTAGAAGTTGTCACTGGAAGATCCTTCTTTTTCACTCCTTCTCCCCCCCCCCCCCAATTTAAAAATGTACCTGATATTTTTAAAAGTGAGAGTAGCAAGTCATTGCAAGAAATATCAACCTTTTCACACACAAAAATAAATGAGCCCATCACCTCGTGTTATGTATCTGAAATACCTGATCCAGATATTGTTGAAATTTCAACTAACATCACTAAAAGCAGGCCGTCATCATTCCAGGGCCTTAGACTAGGAACCTTAGATCTTCCATCCTGATGTGTCTGCTTAGATATTTGAATATTTGAGAATTTTCAGGCTAAACATTTACATTGAATTCACAAAAGTGTACCCCTAATACTTACCACAATTGAGACCATCACAATTATGTTCTTGGCATCCTTGAAGAAAACTCTTGAGTATTGAAAGAACATGGCATGAAGAATCCGAAAGGAGAAGTAGCACATGCACGCAAACTCCATTACCATGGTTCCCTGAATGATTTGAATAAACAAACATATTCTTAAAAAACGGTGCAGTTTTAATTAAACAATTGTAAACATAAATTTTTCAAGCCAGTGATATAGGTTTAAGGTGAAACTGAATTTCAGGCAAAAGATATCTATGACAAAATATGGCACGGGTTCATTGCCTTTTCAACTCTGTGTTCAATATTATTTTCATCCGTGATAGGACCCACTCAGGTGGGTAGAGAATGCTAAAAATTCCTCATACAACTTAAGTTGAGAAAATAGCCCTTATGAGATTTGATCCTTAGTTACCAGCACAGAAATTCAAGATGAGTTTACATCATGTCACTGAATAAACAGATTTGTTTGTTGTGGGGAACAGATGGGGGGGTGGGGGGGGGGGGGGGGTGGGGGGGGGGTTAGTGGTGAACGTGTGTGTGTGACAATGTCCTTACTCATCTTTAGGTACTTTGAAGTGAGGTTAAAAAGTCAACAAAACAGAAAGCAATTTAACAACATTTACACACGTCCTGAAAGAAAAAAAACATCCTTTGATCCTCACTGTCAGGGTGCTGTAAACAATTTGCAAAAATAGAACAATTATTATAGATCTATAATGTCATTTTGATCTACTGCCTAATATGACTTTTCTACTAAGGCCTACTTTACTTTTTACTTTTTGTCCTTATGTATCGCAAGATGTCAAGAAGAATGCAAATAGTAAAGATGTGGGCCAGATTGTAGCAAACTTTTTCAAACGGTCAACTTCTAATTTATACAATTTTCAATGTTAGTTACTTAGTGCCATGAATGAGACGAGTAAGGTGGCCGAAACATTTGCAAATGCACAAACAATATTCACCAGCTATAATTAAATAATAGAGGAAACAACAATGTTTGTTTGTTTGTTTGTTTGTTTGTTTGTTTGTTTCTGTGTTTGTTGGTTGGTTGGTTGGTTGGTTTGTTTGTGTGTTTGTTTGTTCGTTTGTTGGTTTGTTTGTTTGTGTGTTCAGGCAAAAAGAAGCACATTGACAGAAAGGCTATCATTCAGTGCAAGAAAGTAGTAAGACAAACAGAAACAAAACAGGTAAAGTAAAGTACAAGCTACTAAACTAACAACATTTTTCTTCTAAGAGAACACAATAACAATCACAATCAGAGTAACAATACTGTTACGTTTTTCCCTCTAGCGCTGCCAAGAGCTAAATGATCGCAGCTAAAGGAATTTGAAAACAACAACAACGTTTTTCCCTTGGATATCAACACTTTTATGTTTAACACCAGGAAACATACCCAATACGGAATAGACGCATTTGGCACCGCAGGCTCTTCAAATATAGCCAGGGTGAGGTCTAGAGCAATGAAAACATACAGTATCCAGCGTAAGAATGGCTCGTTGTAGAATATGTAGGATCTGTGGATGAACAAGAACCCAAAACCAAATATATGTATGTTGTTTTCATTGAAAAATTAATAGCATTACTCTATATAAATGACTTTTCCATCATCATCATCATCATCATCATCATCATCATCATCATCATCATCATCATTACCCTCTCACCCCCTCATTTC